>NC_071576.1:30010991-30305991 GCF_024509145.1 Vidua macroura | reverse complement strand
CACTAAGGTGTAATGATTTTCCGTTAATAGGAAAATAAGCTTCTCTAGGCAAGGATTTAATCTTTAATTTATGCTATTCACCTACATGGTGAAATAACACACTAACAAATCATAGAGAAAACTTAAAAGGGGGTAAATATTAGTGCCAATTATATGCTAAGATAAGTTAGCAGTGATTAGGGAATTATACAATAAAGTCTATATCCACTACAGGATGTTTTTAATGATCACTCCAACAAGCGCTTAAGTGGCTGATACACTAAGGAATGACCCATACCACTGCAAAAAGTTGATACGTCACTAAACTCTTGCAGTTTTTGGGCATGTCATAAAAAAGAAAATTAAAGAAAATGAATTGTTATATAAAATCTTTGTTGAAGTTCATTAGTAGTAGCCAAGGAAACACACTAGTCACACAGACACAAGCAGAGAAAAATCCCAAAGCCCTGTCAAGGGTTAGACTCTTCGAACAAGAGAAATACATGTCAATTTCCTCACAAGAAAAGTTAACAGTGGTATGACATAGGTTGACACCTACTAAATCAGGTTGTTTAAAATGTTTTGTAAGAACCTAACAAAAGTTAAGTGAAGAGGTTATAGAGGATTCAAATATGTCAAACTCATGTTACAATCCTGACGATGAATCTGAGTAAACTGGCAACTACTGAAAAACTGCAGCTCTACATAGCTACAAGCTTCAGGTCAAACACATGATGGCCTTGCATAAGTATTTTCAGGGCTGGGCTCTCATTTAATTTATGGACAGAAAAGCAATGGAATTTCAGAGAAAAGGCTAAATGAATACATGCTTCAATAGCAGATTGAAAAAAAGGATTTTATAAGTGACACCTGTGCCTCTTCATTCTGTCTACTGAATTGTTTTACTAATCTGAAAAGAAACGTAAAATTAAATGTAAGTCAAGCAAATGTTGATACTGAATGCAAGTAAACAGTTCTGTCACATGAGATCAGCAGGGGAAAGCACTGAGAATCAGCCCTGAAGCAGGAAGAAGAAAATTCTTCAGAAAAGTAAATGGAAATCTGATTTGGGAACTTGAGAAAGGCAAGAAATTCTACAGTCTTGTAACTAAGCTTGGGATTAATTGTATTGCCAAGGACTCAAAATTATTTTAAAAAGCTGTTTCTATTACATCCATTTTCAGTTGTTTGTAGCTTTCCTAAAGAAAACAACAATAGGGAATAGACAGAGTTGCATTTCCCAAAAAGATACTTGGGACTGCAACTCCTAGTGTAAATTTAATCTGAATTATGCAATTCCACTGTTTGAAAGGTGAAGAAACTGGGGCTTAGCACTTGGAGGTTATGTCTTCAGAGACACTAGAGCCCAAGACACAAAATATTGCCGAATCATAATATGCAGTAACGCATGTCCTCATAACGGATAACTCCTGCTCAGACTCACCTGGAACTATTACACTAATTTCTGTCCTCCTATCTCAAAAACACTGGGAGAATTAGGAGTTCAAAGACAGAATAAAATCAGTAGTGGTCTAAAGAAACACATAAAATTTGGGAAAAGAAACATTTACTTTAGAAGACACAAAAAAAGGGATACCAAAAAAGACAATGCCTGCTTACCATTTCTGCTGTGTGTCAGAACACTCATAGGAATTCTGAAGAAAGCATTTAAATTTAAACCTTTTTTTTTATTCAAAGACACATGATGTTTATCAGGGTCAAAGATGTCACAGGATTTTAAAATGCTGGATATCTAGCACTGTTAGTTTTCAAAATTATAAGGAAACCAAGCAATTCTCAAAAAAAGGATCAGCATTTTGGAAGTGATACAAAACAAAAGCAGGTTTTTAAAAATTTCTTTTAAGAATTTCTTTGGGACACAAAAAGATTGATGGGTAAAGGTTATCGGTAAGTGCCTGCTGGAGGGCAGTTAGAAGAAATGCATTGTCAGTGAGTTTTCTGAAAACTATAATGACTAGCTGCTCATTCACTACCACACCAGCAGGATGAGGGAGAGAACTGGAAGGGTAAAAGTGAGAAAACTCACAGGCTGAGATAAAGACAGTTTAATATGGAAAGCGAAAAACAAGGAAAGTAAAACAAGGAAATAATTCATTGCTTCTCAAAGGCAGGCAGGTGTTCAGCCATCCCTTGGAGAGCAGGGACCCATGATGGGTAACAGTGACTTGGGAAGACAAAAACCATCACTCCAGATGTATCCCCTTCCTCCTTCTTCCTCTCACTTTATTGATCTTGATGTCACATGGTCTGGAATATTCTTTTGTCAGCTGGGGTCACCTGTCCCAGCTGTGTCTCTTCCCAGCCTCCCATGCACCCCCAGTTTCCTCACCAGCCTGACAGTACAAGAAGCAGAAAAGGCCTTGTCTCTGTCTAAGCCCTGCTCAGCAATAAAAAAAAATCTCTGTATCATCAACTCTGTGTTCAGCACAATTCCAAAACACAGCCCCATACCATCCACTTGAAAATAGTTAGTGCTACCCCAGCCAAAGCCAGCATTCCCACTAAACCAAACACTTTCTCCTTCAGAGAAAAGAGAAAAACAAGAGATGTAGCCATGCAGCTTAACACACAACTGGAAGGCATTCAGATATCATAGAATATACGGAGGATAGATCCTATATTGAATGGAAAAGAAAGCAAATTGCATGAAAAATCCCAAAATTTGTGTACATGAACAGATCGAAATCAAATAAGAATTCCCTAAAAAGAATAAGCAATCAGTAAAATAACATGCACACCATGCGGACAGGAAACATATTCCCTACTTCACTGGAGAAAACAATCGGGAAGAATTTTAATTTTTAATTAAGAAAAAGTACTGTAACTCATTTATTAAATATGTTTGAATGGCTCTATTTTGAACTAAGGTCAAAATACAATTCCTAGATTCTCAAGCTATGACGTAAGATTAGCTTTATTGATCTTCTGTGTTATTTGTTACAGCTCTCAATCATTATTTTGACAGTTTTATCATACTGTAATAGACTTCCTTTTAGATAATTACAGTTACTATGTTCAATTTCAATCTCCTGTAGGACTTTTCCTCTAGATAATCACACTAGATTCCTCTAGATCTTGTTTCTTTCTTTTGTCATACATATGCAATAAAGTTTCAATAACAGTCTTAATTATTTTAACAGCATAATCTCAAGGCTTACCAAACAAGTTCAAGAATCAATTATACAAGAAAACCTTCATCCTTAAAATCTCTCAAGAAATTTATTTTCTAAGTACTGAACATGTACTTTAGCAAAACTTTAGCAAAAACAAAACAAAAAGCAGAACATGTAACATTTATGGACCATAAAAGTTACTAAATCTTGTTAAGTTGTATACATCTCATGTTTTAGTTTATACCTATTTCTAATCTTCCATCATGTCACTACTGTCTACAGCCTATCTTCCTAATAACATCCCCACAGGTACCAGTAGGCTGCTCTTCTTTCCTTGTGAAACCATCTCTTGTCCCAGCTGAGTAATGCCTGGCTCCCACAGCCTTCTCCCACAGGGGAAGTGCTCCATCGCCTTTGCTATCCCAGTGGCCCTCCAGTGAACTCTCCTCAGTCCATCAACATCTCCCTTTTACAGCTGTGGTTTACTGCAGAAGGAGTCCAGAGTTTTTCTGCTCAGCTGAATAAGTCTCAAAGGCATCAGAGAGCACAGGGCTGACTGTGCTGCAACCACAAAACAATGTGACTGAGTAAAGCTCGGATGACATATCTTCCCCTTCTGCCTAAAGGTTCTGCCTAAAGGCATTTTTTGCATAGTGTAAACCACCTAAATTATTCTTTTAAAAATCAGAAGAAATCTCAGCTGGCAGCATTATACTTTGTTGACCTGCTTACTTTCTTCTGATTTTCAAAGAGTGGTTTCCAATCTCCTTAGACAAAGAAGCAATTAAACTTAGGTAGTTATTGCTTGAAGGATCTGTATTTTTTGGATTAAGGAGACCTAAAATGAAAAGAAAAGAAGTTTGTTTTATTTTAACTGAATGACTAAACATATAACCTAAATAGAGTTTTCAGGGTCATGGATCCTACACGGGAAAAAAAAATCCTAACATCAGCTTTCAGCAAATTGATTTTTATTGGGTTTTAAATATCTTTTTCAAATGATTTTTACTGTTTTGTTTGGTGTTTTTCATTGTCTTAAGATAGTCCTGAGGATG
This sequence comes from Vidua macroura, assembly GCF_024509145.1. NCBI lineage: Eukaryota > Metazoa > Chordata > Aves > Passeriformes > Viduidae > Vidua > Vidua macroura. The sequence continues at coordinate 30,301,823 of NC_071576.1, read as the reverse complement.
TCAAATACTTGGATCACCCTTTCAGATGACTGCCCCTGTGTTTTGCTGTATAGTCAGCTTTTTAACTGAGATGTTTTAGTGACACTCTTCAGGTACACTGCATTTGGCACCCCATTTATTTTTATGCTTTTTTGCTTAAGCAGTCAATTCTGAAGCAGAACGAAGTTAAGCCATGCACTGCTTTTTTAGCACCTTCAATATGAAGTACCTGGATGCTGTAGTTACTTGAGACAAAACTGATGGCAAGATGTTCCAGGGATTTAATACTCACACTTCAGCAAAGTGCTGCATATATGCTAGGGGAAGGTCTTAAGAAAAGTTCAAATTGAGTTATTTACAATGAACAGCATTCTTAGAGAAGACATCAAGGCCCATTCCTACTGCTATTGATAAACTAAGGCTGAAGCTGCAATATTTACACAGATTTTATTAACTCTGCTATGGAAGTAACACATCTCATGCTGAAGAATGTTTTCCTCTTGTGAGTTCAAAGATATGCAATTCTACAAACAGAACCAACTTAATTTAGTTGATGGCCATGACCATAAAACTGAGGTGACATTGCTCAAGGAGCTCGCCAATGTGCAATGTTTAACACCAAGTATGCATACACCAAGTACCTACTTAAGACATAGGCTTGCTCTAGTATATATTCTCTTCTATAGAAAGAGAAGTTGGAATAGTCCAAAGAAAGGAAAGTTTTAGGATTTGAAGGCAAACAGCTTTTCTCAGCAATACTATTTCAAGAAAAATTCTCTCTAGCACCCATTTATCAATGCACTACTGAGGCTGCATTCATCAGACGTTTATACAGAAATGGGAAGACTGAACCTTGCTCAGTGTTATGGAAAAGCTGAATTTTCTCTGAAAAAGTGGACAATAGACTTACAGAGGTTAAGAAGAAAAATTGCCTTTCATTTTGTGTTCATCCATTTTTCCCTTTCTAGCTTAAAGAGGAAGCAAGGAATCAGCATGTGTGGATTCAGAAGTGTCTAGCCCTCACGAATCCATGCCTGTCAAGTTTACAATTGACTTTTTGTCTTTGCTTTGATACAAAATTGCCACAGGTCTGTGGCCAAGTTAATTAACCTGCTCATGGTTCAAATATTTATTTTGCAAACTGAGAATAGTATTTGGGCCAAAACTCAAGAATGGCCACTGAATAAGCCACTATTTCAAGAACATGAAGAAGGTGGTATGTAGTGGTTAGAAACTTGTAAGCATCATTCACTTCAGTTGTGCATGCTGACCAGAGTAAGTGGAAGCAAAAATATTTTAGTGAAAAATATTTTTAGTGAAGCACCCCTAGTCTGTCTTTTCTTTACAAAAAGAAAAGACAGACTAGGGGTGCTTCACTAAATTATTGTCAGTATTCATTTTGAAAACACACAGTAGAACTGGTGACACGAAAACTATTCCTTTGCATTGCAGACACATTCTCCTGTTTCTATCGCACTGTTGGCAATAAGGTACTTGTATGTTTCCAATTTAGGGATTCTAGAATCACTCCAATTTCTTCAACAATAGTTTTAATTAATTTGCCAGTTTTCACTATAAGAGAAATTTGCTTTGAATACCTGCATGAGACCTGTTCTGTAACAGCATCCGTACATGACACACTATTACAGAGCAAATAAAAAATCAAGTTGTTAACAGTCAGTCTCATAGTGAAAAATAAATAGTTCAAATGAGAAAAAGTGAAATACTGACAAGCAGATCTGAAAAAAAATGGGAGCGTAATGCAATTTCAGAGGCAGAATCCATTCTGGACATAGAAGTAGAGGAATATTTTGTGTTTTAAAGATGTAGAATTTGTTTTTACTACTTCAACTAATCAGCTTTGAGGGCTGTCCCTATCCCACCGCTTTCCCTTCTCACCAATGCAACTAAAGCAATACAGATGCTTCCTATAGTCAAGCAAGAGATAAACAATAATGAGATATCTAAAACTTTTGGTTCTTCCCAGAGAAAGAACTTCTGCTTGTGAGAGGACAGCTTAAACATCTGGTATACTTCCTCTCCATACCTTTGTAAAAATATTCTGCCTTATCAGTATGAAATCAAAGACAGGAAGATGGAAAAAGCGAAAAGTTAAGAGCAATTTCAAATGCTTGTTTAGAAATACTATCATTAGTCAGTGCTAAAAATGAGACTTTCTCAAATCTATGTGTTAATAATATGTGTGCAAATGCAAAGAACCTCTAATTCATGCCATTTTATCTTTTGGAGCAGTCAGTCAACAGAATGCAAACTTAATAGACCACAATCAGAAGCCACTGTGCAAAAGATTCTTAAGCAAAAAGCTCTTGCTTTCAGATACTAGTTGGCATGAACAAAATTTCATCCATGTGGAAAAACACATGCAAACAAGCACAACAGAACATTGCCAAGACCTACTGTGCACTTGTAATTTTTACTAGAAAGCAACCTACTGTAACTTAAGTTTTTGCAAATTCAATAGACATAAAAATGAAGACAGTGTTACATTCAAGATTGTTTTTATAATCAGCAACATATTGCAATCAGTGTTTTCAGAGCCTAAAAGACTAGTGATTTGCCTTCTTGAATGTCTATATTTTTCAGGCACTTAGCAAGTTCTCTTAAATGTGCTGTATTTTAACATAAATCCAGGTTACTTGCCTGAAAACAAATCTTTGCTTCCATGGATTCTGCATTAGTTCACTCTGATAATTAGTCAATGTTAATACATTTCTGGAAGATGAAGTGCATTCCTACACTGTATATATCTCAGGTAGAAAACACTGTGTAATAAGGAAAAATGTGAAATAAGACTTAATCAAATGTATATTTTAATTCCTGGAGAGTGAAGCAATTTGAGATTATTGCAAAAGAGCTTCTTCAGAGTTGCAAATAATTTCTAAAAGTTATGTATGTCTTTTTGGGAGAGGTGATACAACTTTGAAAATAATTTTATGTATGTTAAGCATTGTCGACATACAAGGAACTCGTATTTAGGCAATGTTCAGGATAGACAGATTATGTTATGAATGCTGCATAGATATACTTGACAATTTTGAAGTCACATCTTTTAATCACCTTTTACTAAAAATAGTTTCTAAAATTCAGTAATAGTTATATCTCTACTGTGCAGTTTGAAATGCTGCAGAATGCTTGTTTCAGAACTGTTGTCCAATTTGTTCCTGCCGTCTGTCTTCACTGGGCTAGTTGACTGTAGATGTTGATGTATTCCAACAGATACCAGCACTGCTCTGCACAACTGCTCAATGCTTTATAAGCTTCAGCATATAAAAGGCATCTTGTTTCTTTTTAAAATTCACCAAGAGCTGAGTGTAGAAAGCCTGATGATACTAATTTACCTTTTCAAGCTGTTTATTCAAGAGCTAGGAAAAGCAGAGGAAGATGGAAGGATATTTTGACCTTATCTACATGCTAATAATCCACAGCAGGTAGTCATAGAGAAGCAGCTTGAGATTGCATTTTACATTATTATCTAAGTGTAAATAAGAAGAGGATGGAAAAAGTAAGATTAAAGAAAGGTGTAAGATTCTGTCCTTCTTCTTCTTTATGTAGCTGCTATCAACAATTTCCATTCCTGTTTGCCATTTTCAACAATGACCTGGAGGATGCAAAAGACAACCAATCAGGAGGCAAGGCTGGCTGGCATTCAGATGGACCTAGACAGGCTAAAGGGTGGGCCAGCAGGAATCTCATGAAATTTAGAAAGGGTCAATGCGCAGTTCTATACCTGCGAAGGAGGAATCCCAGCAACAATGCAAGCTGAGATGGATTGGCTGGGGAGCAGCTTTGCAGAGAAGAACTTGGAGGCCCTTGAAGGTAGGCCAGCAAACTGAATACGAGCCAGTACTGTGATGTGGCAAAGAAGATGGACAACAGCAACTTGAACTTTATGAAAAGGAGCAGAGCGAATAGATTGAGGGAAGCCATAATCTCCATTACTTAGCATTTATTAGACCATAACTAGAATACTGGTTTGCACCACAGAATTCAACAACAGGAATTCAATGTCTTAAAAGGATTCTAAGTACAGAATTTATCTATTTTAACAACATCATTGACTTTATTTTTTCCTTTTAGGATACAGAGATAACTATAATACGTGATGTTACATTTACAAGGTTTCATTACGCTTATGTAAGGCACTACCTCTCCTTGGCCCCAGAGTTTTGTTTGGAGTTAATCTTCCATAAATTTATAGAATAATCTGAGAGCTCTAGTAAGGTAATAGGAAAAAGAATTATTATAGTGCTTGGTTAAATAACCTGTTTTGAACTTGATTAAGTCAAAGGATACATAGAGCACATTCTTCATATTGTACAGCATCCCAAAACAAATTGAAGGCGGTCACAAACTGAAAACTGGCACACAAGGCTCTCCTGCTCACACCCAAATAGTGAAAACACTAAAAGGATGTATTTTATTCACAGAAACTGTGAACTTGTCATTTACGACATATGGAGTCATGGCTATTATAGCAAAATTGTCTTTTGATATACTTAAAATAAGCAGTATAGAGGTCAATTCTAAGCTCTATTACTTTATGCAAAAGAAAACTAAGAGAATTCAAGATTTTTTTGATAGGAACAACAATACACCATTTAAATAGGGAATTTGGTGTGATACTACAGTAATCTCTACCTCTAGATCAAAGTTACTGGAAAATGAAAAATAAAAGGCTATCAAATCAAGAAGATTGTTTTCTGGAATGGAAGAAAACTAGGCTACAATGTGTAAAACTTTCCACTGCACTGAATTCCCACCCTACTTAAACTACCTGGGCAGAATTTAAGCCTACTTTCCACATTTAATTTAAAAGAAATACTGAAGGTATCATACTGGTATTTACTCTAAATTTTCTAATGACAAGCTCCTTTCCTGGTACTACAGGTCACCTGGTAGAAAACTTGTCTATCATTAGTATTGTCATCTTTCTATAAAAGTATCTTTTTTTCCTTTGGCAAATAGAAATTAACATGTTCCTGCTCAGTGATAATTCTATTTCCATATTCCTTAGCACACAGATTTACTCTTCTAGGTACTGATTATTCAGAAACAAAAACTCCTTCCCAAAAACTTCCACTTTTAAGACACACATACTATAAACAACTTTGACCTGATACAACATGCTGAGTTTAAAAGGGAAGCCAAAACACACTTTCTTTCTATTCTAAATAGATTATTGTAAAGTGGTTGTACATCTTTTTAAAATACTATTTGTGTTACATGAGGTCTTTTAATCCTTTGCACTGTGTAATTCTATGGTTTAAATTCTTAATACAAGAGAGTCAAAATTACTTTTTTTTTTACTTTTTGAAGTAGAGCAGTGCAATTACTATTGCACTGCTCTACTTTAGTAAGGACCTGCTTTATTTGAATGGAGCAATATTGCTGGAGCAATAAGCTGTGTGTTTCTCCTCATCCCTCTCATCCATACATTTCTGTAGAAGCAAAACAATTTAGAACTATGAATTGATTAGTGAAAGTAATAGTACAGCTACAGTACTTTCCTCTCCCTGCGGGAAAGCTTTTTTCAGTTTTAAAGGGGAAAAATTAAAAATACAAAACCAAGACTGACTGAGACTTGCAGCTCATTAAAGCTGGGGTGATTTCCACTATACAGAATTCTATTGATCTCCATAGTCCACAGTAGACAAAAAAGTGTGGTCAGGGAGGGGATGATGGATGCCTCTGCCAATAGCACTGAACAAACCTGTTAGCTAATTGCTACCAAAGACAATTATCCCCGCATTGTTTCATAATGGAAACACATTACAAAACTCTAATATACACACAGGGAAATTTGATGATTTGACTGCGGAGCCATGTGCATTGAATCTCATTGCCGAAGGCCAGCCAGGTCACTGCTGTGAGGGGAAGAAAGTGTCAGAATAGAAGCCTGAATATCTCACAGCTCATTCTGTAAAATGAGTTTAGCAACTCCACAGTACTGTAACAACACTGCAATTCCCCTGCCACACCCACATATATAATGTACAACACAAGGCATGTATCTTTTAATGAAAATTAAAAAATAAAATGTACTATGAAGGACAGAATATTTTTATGTAGTACAACTAAAAGCCAATGCCAAAACTGATTCTTCACAGTTTTGATCACCATAAAAGATTTTTCATCATTCCACATTTAGATTACAAGTCATATAACAAACAGTGACAGCCATATAACAAACAGTGACTTCACCGTGTTTTATACAGTAAAATCTACACCCCAGTCAAGTGTTGCAAATTCACTTTGGAAAAAACCCTCAAAATAGATCACAACAAAACTGTCACTGAGTTAAGCAGCTATGAAATCTAAAAATGCTCCAAAATAAGGATTTATTTCATTATATCTAATTACAGTGTAATTCAAGAACACAGCACTATATAAACAATTTGTATCCTATCCCCAGAAGCCACATTCTTAGAATGCCTCTTTCTAAACATGTTTCTAAATGTGCTTGTGCTCCTTCCTGGCACACTCGCTCAAGACACCTAATTCTAGCAACACAATTGTATGAAATCTGGAGTACAGTACAAAAATTATATTCTGTTTGACTGTGCAGTATAAGACGACACAAAACAAAAAGAAAATTACTTAAGATATCATTATAAAGATTAATTAATAGTCAGAAAATTTTATGATTAATTTTGCTTTACTGTGCTTGTACTGCTCTCCATTGGTCAGCCTACCTGCTTCAGAATGTGCAGACTACTATTTTGACAGGACCTGGATAGCAGTAGGTCCAAAGCAATCAGAAGGTTGACTTTGACAAATGGTGGTGCTGCGGCGAAGTTGAAAATAACACACATCCACTTTAATCTCTTTCTTGATTAAATCGAAACCATACCATTCTGACATCATGTGATTTGCTCATGAAGCATCACTGCAGGTTACTTTAGAGGCTACATCTATTGAAATGATATTGAATTTTTAGGGGAAGTACTTAATTCATTCAAATGAAACCTTCAGAAGGTAACTGGGCCACCAGTCACTGATAACTGTAAAGATTGAAAGAAAACCAGAGGAAAAATCCCTGACAAAATCCACCATATGCTACTGCATGATATTTTAGTAGGTATTATCTTTTGCTTTCAAAAAGAGAAGATTATACACATAAAGCATATTCTGAAGCTTTTTACCTATTCTGCCATAGTCAAGCTCCAAAGGTAAACATTACACTAGGTAATAAAAATGCAGAAGATGAAATTGTCTTTTTTACATGAGACTAGGCAAATATTTATGGGGCAGTTGACAAACTCCTGCCTAGTAAAAGAGCCAGCACTGAGAGCAATTACCCTGATATTCATGACTCACTTTGAATATCACATTGAATATTACTCATAAATCTTTTACGAGCACATCCCCAGAGCTCACTTAACAGCCGGTTTTAATCATGCAGTTGACACAGAGAAAATAACAAAATGTATTTTTTCAGTGGCAAATTAATTTAGGCTTGAACCTCCTCCTGTAGCTCTATTCTTTTCTTCCCTTTCATTCCATTTTTTTATTTTCTTGTACTGAGATCAGTTAAATGCACTTCTGTATACACTAGCAACATTCCTGCAAAATTAAAAGCGGCTTAGGTTTATCTTAGGAATTACTGTCAGCAATTACTGACTTCTAAAACACAGAATTTTAAAAATATAAATTTGGTATGAGTCCCATACCCTTTATTTTACTGGAGGAACAAATATTCTGGAAATCTAAGAGGAAAAAGATTTGTTTAAATAGTATTAAATTGTGGCTGCTCTTCTTACATACAGTTTAACTGTCATTAACTGATGAACATACCAAACTTAAAATGTTACCCTTGTTATCTCACTTCCAGTGTTGTTGTGATTATTTTTCTATTGTAGTCAGAAGAAAAGTGGAAACAAAAAGTATTTTAAAAATAATAAAATACAAAAGAAAAAAAAAAGCCAGCTAAGATACTTACGGATGGCTTGTTCTTTCTCTTGTAGAAATCTTTCCAACACAATACGAGCCATCAATGATGGGGCAAAGTCCACCTTAGCCCAACAAAAACAAAAACAGTATGTCAGGAGGTAACATGCACACATGTCAGAACTGTACTATATTTGTAGATTAAAATTAATGAGCAAAATAGAGGAAAGAGGATCTTTTTCCCATTATCGAACTCAACTATTTGCACCAAATGTGTGGTAGTAATCCACAGTACCAGTGAAAAACCAAATAAAGTAGACAACATAAAATCCTGGTTATTATATTTGTACATTTTGCACGTGAACCACTCTTTGTAAAAGATGACCATGAAATCCCTTTTATAAGGTTATCCATCAAGAAAAAGAAGTGGTGATCCTTTCCTATGTATGAATCCCTGTTCATGTGGTACCCATCAAGTGATACCACATATCCTTAGCATCAATATCTCTAGTAGATGTGTTGGGCTTGGTCAAAATTACTTCAGAGTTTATATTTTGATTTTTAACAAAGCTAGCCCTTCATTTCAACTTTTCTTATATGTATGAAAAATGTATAACCTAGTTGCTCCGAAAATTACAATAGCTTTTTAGATACCATTAAAATACTGCTTTACTGAATTTTAACTATGAGACAGAAAAACTTGATCACACATTGTCACAATGAATTTTTCTTGACATCTTTTCAAGTTCACTGTTAGTGCAAAAATTTTATCTGGATTTAGTAACTACACAAAATGGTAACTCCATTTGTGCATACATATTTTTCCAAATATGTATGTACTTGGATGGCCTTAAATTCCCCAAGTAGAGAGAAATGCTTTCCATGGAGCTGCTTATTTCCAGTAACCCACATCAGAGCTGACACATGAAAAATGGTGAAATTACTGAAGGTAGTCCAGCCTGAATAAGGACTACCTTATTAGTTCAGGTACTTGCATCGCCCTAATTTTCATATTAATCATGTGTCCATCTTTCTTTGAAATAGGGCCATCATGCTTCATGTCAGAATTTAGCATGTAAGTAAAATTCATAGTGCTTCAAATCTCACTTGAAAATATTTGCATGAAGAGAACAGTGACTAATTTTATTGTTAGTAACAGAAATGTGATTTTAGTCTTTTTGTACTACATATATAATATGAACAGCTGACAAATAATTTCATTTTAAAAAAAGACTTAGAAGTACTTTTATAAACCCTCAAAAAACATCCCCAAAAGATAACAATATGGAGCTTTTCCTATTTAACAGAGCTGCTACATACTGTATGTAATACAGCTATGTTATATATTTCTCATCAATTTTTACAGTTTCCACTGATTAAATATATATTGACTCATAAAGTATTACCATTACATCAATTGTCAGCAGATGCAAGAGTATGTCATTTAAATATTAACTATCACATAAAAATGGCAGCTTGATTGTTTGGAAGCAGTAATCTGGTGCTGGTTATTGCCACGTTTCCCTAATGCATTGGGTGGCAGTCACAAAAAGCATTGCCTTTCTGATATACCTGCTACTACAAAACCAGAAACAAATACGTTTTTTATGTATCTCCCCTTTCTCTTAGACTTAATTTTTATTTATTTCTGAACTGCAGATATCTTTGATCTGAATTGCAAAAATGCATTAGTGAAATATAAACAAAGATATGCTCACTGGAGTCAGAAATTATATGCATCATCTCTAAATCAATGCGAAAAATATACAAAGAAGCAGTAACAGATATATTACTCTGTGCTTGAAATATTTTTATGACAGTTCCCATATAATATGGGTGCAATATATCATCCATTGGGATGTTTACCTAAATTCTTAGTAAGATTGTACTTATTTATGTAAAGTACATTCTATTCTCAGTACTTCAAGACTTGTCTTTTCCAGAGACGGCAAGAAGCTACACATTACCACTAATTTGAAATAAATTCTTGATTCTATGCTAACTGTATGATCAGGTCACACAGACACTTCACAGACCATTAAAACCTTCAAGTAATTGATAGGTAATCGCTCATTTGCTGGCTGCAGCAATGTACATGAGAGAAAAACCATTCTTTTTTACTAATGTAACATGTAGAACTTGCTGCTATTGCTACACTTAATGTTCACAGTGCCATATCATTTTTAATGCAAACACTCATTTTCTGCTTCCTTCTTACATTTTCTATTAAAATGCAACACAAAACAGCATATATTTCATTCTATCCCTTTGAGGATTGCATAAGCAGTTCCAGGGAGTATCAACTATTGTACTGTTACTATTACAGTAAATAAATATTTTAGAGTTTAAAAACCAGGTATTTCATCAATTAATTTTTTTTCTAGGAAACTACTTGCCATTTGTTCAAACTTTTTACCTCTTCTTTAATGTAGTGCTAAGATAGCAGTTTTTAATACAAATAACACCTTGTATAACAAGGCAAATTCATATTCTAGTTAATAAACGGCATCAATAAATTTGTCAAGACTTTAATGGCATCCATACAGAACTTTTCATACACTGAGGAATTTATTCTCCTAAAGTGCTTTATCTTAAGCAGTTTCATTAGGCATCCTCTAATCCATATGAACAGAAATAAATGGAGTCAGGAAAATTATCTGTTTTAAGCCTTCCTATTACTAGGAAATAGTAATAACTTAGATGGGTTTTGTTATTAAAGGCAAGGAATCAAACTGATACAACTCAATTTAATCAATGTAAGAATTTTTAGCAAGTTTACGCAATAAAGACCTGCAGTCTTTTGGAAATTTTCAGCAAAATACAAATTTGCCTTGAAGTTAAAAGACTAATTACATGAACTGATTTATTAATAAATGTGGCTTTTTGTCTAATTATTTTAAGTACTAACAGACTGGGGAACCATTTTAAATGTCTAATGTGCCTTGAAACCATTTTTTTTAGGTTAATCACATTTCTCACTAAAGTCACTATAGATATGCCCCTCAGGTTTTACACTGGAAGATTAAAGAAAAAAGAAAGATGATTACCTCATTGGCCAGGTCCAGTAATACTGGGGCAGCTGCATTTTTCATCACCCCATTCAGGTACCTAGACAAGACAAAGCCAGGTAATTTTGCAGTGGCAAGAAAAGACCAGTTTATACATGTCAGCATCCCTTGTGAATCTTTTTCATTTGAGGGAAAACACCCCATTACAGAGTATTTAAAGGGAAATCTTTTAAAAAGTAAGTATTTTAAGCAATCACTGTCTCTCCAGGGTTGTCTCCTATTCTATTAATCTGCAAAATATATCCATCTCAATGAAGGCACTGGTAAAAAACCCAATATATCAAGAAATTTAAAAAAATGGGGCTTAATAACACATAAATAAATTATATCTGTACTACTTAAAGATGCATCACAGACAAATAAACCTCTATTATTCACAATAAAGATTTTTGGTTCCACATGACCTCCAACTATGAAGATGGACTGTATATCTTATCTAATTCACTGGTACACACAAAAACAAAAATTCTCAAATTTATTCCAGATTTTATCAACTGGGCAGTAATTTAAATACTAAAGGCTTACTTTAGTGAAATCAGTCTAACAATTAATATTCTACAAAGAAAACAAGAAATATTTAGGATCCAATAAAGGTTGATAGAAAGTCATTATCCTATCAGTGGCAAAGGCTTAATGCTTCTAGTTGAGGGTATTACAGAATGATGTTTCTGACCATCAATTCACACAATGTCGCTTTCCTCACTTCTGTTACTTTCACTGCTTGATATTTACATTTCGATAAAACCTGAAACCCGTGTTCTGAAGCTGACGGGAAGGAGCTATGATATTGGAAGCCACTTTGTGCTTTGCAGCCATGTGGAAAAGAACAATAGTTACCAACATTTGAACCTGCTCGTTTATCCTATCTGTATTCACATAGCACATCATTACTGACATCGTTAGAAGGCCACAGCCTTTCCAGCTCTATCATTATCTATCCATCAGAAGACACTCTTCTGCTCATTAGTTACAGACATTAAAATTCTTTATCATTTTACCTTTCTGTGGAATGGGTGGCACACCTTTATAAAACCCCTTCAAATAAGATTAGATAGACGGCTTTTTGCTTGCAAGTTATTCTGAAGCTTTATGAATTAAGGAAATGAAAAAAGCTTTTTGCTGGAAACTATTTCAGTTACACATAAAAAAAAAAACAAAAAAAAAAAAACACAAAACATGTTTAAACATTGTAAATTTAAAACAGAAGAAAATGAGGTATCATACACAAAATATACAACCAGGAAAATGTACTTGAGATTAAAGTTCTCAAACATGAATCTAGATCATCGAACAGCAGTAGTGAGAATGAAGTAAATTTCTGTCATATATTTCTAATGCTTCTGTCAACTGCATTATAGACTAACAGGTCTCACATGCTGATGGCAATACAGTTTTGAAAACTTGCTGATCCTTCTTGTACTTTGTGCTTGCCTAAGTTTCAGTCTAGTAAGTCTCAGCCAAGTAGAAGAAATTACTCTACTCAACTATTTTACTTGCCCCTAACAGGGACCACTGGAAATGTCTACCTTCAAAACCTGGTAGCTTCTGACCTAAGAAAGCAATGACAGCACAATTATCTGCTTGTATGTTGGCAGAAATACTAAGGAGCATAGCACTCAGTCTGGGGTTTACAGCAGTAAAGTGGATGCTACAGAAGAGCAGAGGAGAAGACATGTTTGTCATATTTATGCCTGAAGTATTTCAAAGTGGCTTCTATCTCAAGTTGTCTGCTTCTGTAGCCTCCTATACATACTACACAGTAAATCTATTAAAACAGGACTGAAATGAGTTTTTTAGCTATTGACCAGAACATCTCTGATTTTAAAACATGTGCATTTTACTCAGCCATGTTAATACACTTGCAGAATGACATACTCAGAAATAGCATAAAGAATGATTTTCCCTACCACTACCACACAGCTTCATACATAATGCATTAGTTATGTACTGCTATCATACTTCAGACTACAGAAGAAGACAGGAGACCAAATCCTCCTACCTGATGTGAGACAAACTTAATCATACCTACTACCCTACTGACACCACTACAACTGCTGCTTTGCATAAAGCGAAATCTTGTCCTGTGTTTTAGGTTGAAGTTTCAGGCTGGAACTAGTGATTTACAGATACTCTAAGAAAAGGCTTACTTATGTAGCAGTTACAATTACCACAAGCCACTTCACTAAAACTGTGCTAGTGAAAAATAATTAAAAGTAGTACTGTATATGTATGTTATCAGCATAACAAGATTTAAAGCCAGTATTCTTCCTAAACAAGAATCAACCCTAGGAAAAGCGTGATGCGATCCAGTACAAATTTTACAAAACAATACAACTACTAAAAAACCAAAATCAAACACCCAAACTAGTGCACTTCACACTAAATATTCTAAACCAGTGTCTGATATAATCAGGCTGTGGTTAAGTTTTAAATACATTACTTTGGCAGAAGCACCTTTAATTGTTTACAAATGAAGGCTCTTTGTTTATTTTCTTGATTCATACAGATTAGTATTAAGCACGAATATCACACATCACAAGTATGAATTCACTTGCCATGCATGCTCTTCAGATATGTCAGTCTACAAAGTAGTATTTTAATTGCATATCTTTACCTGTTATCACTATGCCCCAATTATGTCACTGGAGTATTTTTAGTAAAGCCTATGGAACTAACAGAAAAACTACAAGGTGTAGCAAGCACAGTTTATTAGCTTAAGATGCAAACAATTGTAAAATGACATAAAGGTTTTCATCCTCCCTTAAAAACTATTTCTGACACTTCTGTTGATAAAACAGGAGTGATCTAAAAATTAGTGCTTTAACTGGCAATACATGAATATGTAACTTTTTGTAATGTAACACGGATGTTGTTTTAAACAAGCACAACAGAACAAGCTCTCTTGCTGTAAAGAAGTCATCAAAATCAGTCTTGACACAGAAATCCTAAAAATTACAAACTATAGGCAATACATAATAAATGCGATCACATACACTGGAAAAAATATTTGCTTATCCTGACTTCGAGACAGGGAAGTAAACTCTTTCTTAATCAGAATGACCAAATCCTGAAAAATTTCTGTATTTCCAGTGAAAAACATTTTTACGTGAACCATTCTGTATTCCCAAATTCTTAATTTATTGTTATATAAAATCAGCTTCATAAGTTAATTTACTCACAACTGCTGTAAAAATCAGTAGCTATGATGAGAGTCTTAACTGGGGTGGGGAGGTCATACCTTTGGTAGTAAGTTTCGATAGCTTCAGCAGTGTGATGCTTGGCATGTGTTCTTTTGATTTGTTTCTAGAAAAATGAAAAAAACAGGACTTTTACAAAGGTGTCATAGATCAAAACAGAAGTCATGACTACACAAACACACAACCCTTGGCTACACTTTTGATAGATGTGAACTATGCTTTTAGATTCCATACAGAAATGACATTCAATCTACCTATTGAATTGAACATCTTCAGACTGTACTGCAATGTACCACATGTAAAAGGCAGTAAGGTCACAATAATTGAATCTAAATAAGTTTACTGAAGGCTGCTGAGGGCAAAGAAAAACTTGTTCTCTCTTTCAACCTTTGTATTAATTTTCCCTCAATTCAATTCCATCTAAGTCTGGTACACTCTAGTTTTACAATTCAATTGGCATTTTTAACCAGGAAGAACATTGCTTAAAAACAACTTATTTGAAAAACTACAAAAAGTAATTCCATAGAGACTTGCCACTTGACTGACACCTGTCATCTCATGATAAATGACTCCATTTTCTGCCTCTCTTGCCTTCTGCCACTCCAGCAATGGTCATTTATCATCATCTCTGTCAGCAATGGAAAGCAGCACTGACAGTGCAAGTCAGCAAACATTTAGCACATGGAACCACGCAACACAGGGAAATTATTATTGTCAGAATAATAATGGTTTAGCATAATTTATTACAGGTCCACCAAATAAGCAAAGGCTAGATGTTATTAGACAGATGGATGGGTAGGCTTGGCAGCCATCCACTGAGACTCAGGCGGTGCTTGATGTGGAAAAAGGAACATCCTCCAAACCAATCAGAAAGCTGGCAGTTCAATTACAAAGAAATAAAGGGACATTCATCATTCAATTAGGCACCTGTCAACCCTCACAAAGGAGAAAACTTCTAACCTGGTACTCCTGGGAGAAGATGCTCAGCAGAGTGGACTGCGATTGACTGGAACAAATAAAAGAAGGACAAAGTTAATTACTGGAGTGCACTGCAGAGAAACAAAAGAGAAGGGAGCTTCAAAGGTAGGCCTGCTGCCCTGTAATCTAACAGAACATGAAAACAAGTGTGGAAAAGTTGTTCCAGATGAACACCTCAGACAAAGGCTTCCTGCTGCTAGGTCAAGGAGAGAGCGTATGAGGGAGGGGAGGAAAATATAGCAAGAATTTCAAATCAAACTAGCATATTGTTTGGGTGATTCAACTTCAGAACCCAAAAGTCCTACCAGGAGCAAGTAGTGGAGCTAAAAGGTAACAGGGAAAAAAGGGAAATTAAAGCAAAATTTCCATTAAAAATTGATGGGGTTAAATTCCATCAGCAGTTGGGAACACGCCGCTTGTTCACTGGCAATGTATTGAAATTCATTTTGTTAGCAGCAAGGGAACTTCTTCAGTAGCTGTCTCATATTCACGTTAAAAACTTCCCCCTCTGTCAGAAGTAGCATATGGGACCAGTGGAACATTCCCACTGAAACTGATGTGCTTTGAAAATGGAAACTTTCACAGCAGGAAGCCAAGATTCCCTGGAGTCGGTCATTTCCAAAAGCTGCCATAAGCTTCATTCATCTAAGGCTCCACTCAATGTCGAACACCTGGCAATGAAGCAACCTGGAAAGTATTCTTCCCAAGTGGGAATTTTTCTCTCTGAATTGTTAACATTTAGAAAAGAGACAAGATATTTTTTTTCCTCTGAAAGGCAATCAATACCACACTGCTACTGTTTTCAATTGTCCTCTGTGGATATATCTACCTCATCACATCCTGAATACTACTAATTACTCCTGATATATTTTTCTACTACATGCAACTTGAACAAATTATAGTCTCAATAAATTGAGCTTTATGGTACAGCAAAGCATTATGAATAATTAACATTTTTTCCTTCCATTAACTTACCTACTATGGCACAGCATAGGTAGTTCAAAGATTCCACAATGTCTAAAGTCTCACTCTTCTGTCAGATTTCTTGTATGTGAATTTAACACCAGTATCGTATCATAATTACATTAAAAGTACATATTCTCTCCATACATAAATGACCCTTATCCTTCCAACTGTAACACTTCAGAAGCACTAATTTAAAATAAGAAAGTCCTACTCTCACTTTCAAAAGGGAACACTGAGGCACAAACCAACTAAATGGTTGGATCAGAGTTAAACAAACAGTATGTATATGCAGCACGGTATAAAGTTACCTCTAAACCAAGCAGCTGAAGAATCAGGAACAAAGTGACTAGATGAATGCAGTGCTGTATAAAGAACTTACAAGTATGCCTTATCCATAGCTGTGCTTCCAGGCTTTTTGCCATAATTCTGTATTTTGGGCTTGTCTGCCCAGCGCAACATCTGCGTGACAGCAGTAAGCTGAGCCTTGATCTTTGGTATTCTACACATGGGACTATTCACCCTGAGTACTCCCTGAGACTGAATGTCAAAACTGTAGAAAAATGATAGCAACATAAACTATTATATAGACTTATTAAATTAATGGATTACAGAAAAAATAACCCAATACAGTAAAGAATTAAATTTTTTATAAAGTTTCTATTAAATTCAAATAAACAGTGTTTAAATAATAAATATTTATTTAAATATACATGTGACACAGAGGCCAGGAGTTACATACCACAAAACCTCTCCAAAAGGTGCACAATCCAATTATGACAACCTGCAACCTGCACATGTAATCACTAGAAGGTGAACAAAGGAAAGAAATTAAGATTATATATTTACACAGGCTATACACATACAGAAAGCTAAGATATTTCAAGCTGATATTAAAAAAAAAACAAACCTGCAGGCTATAAATAAGTTGGATACATATGGCCACCTAATGGCACACCAGATAACTATCATTACCTTGTAGATTTACATGGTCATAATGGTAGAACTGAATTTAGAGATAGATGTGGAAAAAATCCCAGAACAGATCAGTACAGCATTTGACTAATCTCTGGTTTGAGTTCTCCTCCACTGACATAGCAATTTTTGTGGTTTTAGGCTATTCCTGGTATGTTAACCGTACTTATACTACCATTATCCTATTATACATTGACAGTGACATATCAGAAGAAACTAAGACCATTATCCCTCCCTCCCTTTACACTCCACCTTTAATGGCAGACTTGGAAATGCTAGGTTAATGACCTTGATGACCTTCAAGGTCTTCTCAAAACTATATGTTTCTCTTATTATTGTCCATTTCATTTGTCCCCTTGCTGTCCTTGGATTTTGACCTCCTTCAATTTAGTTCAACACTCCTCTGCTATGCTTCCAACTGTTCAGATAATCTAGGACTTGGCACGAATACTGAAAAAATTCATTCCAATAACAGTGCAAATTGGATATATACTGGATTGCAGTACAGAAACTTTATCACTGGGGCAAAGAGAATTATTTCAATAACACCATTCAAATAATTACAAGACTTACTACTGGATGATCTTTCCCCTTCTCCAGGAGAAGCGGATTTGTATCTTCACATGGCTGCTTCCATGATTCTTTCGGTTAACATCGTTCCTGTCTTAAACACTAAAACCACTCATCTGCCACTCAGTGTTTCCTTGCTACAATTTCATTGAGACAACTTCCTGGCAAAATGAAGTAGCTCCTCAAAACACAGATGGAGCATCTATTGCAAGATCCCATTGAGTGAAAACTGAAACATCATAGTTTCAGAAAGCACTGAAAAAGACACTACTATGTACTTGGAGAGGGAAGAGGAGTCATGAACATGAATTGGAATAGCAAAACAGCACAACCACAACTGCTGATACTGACAGCAAGAATACTACCATAGATGTTATCATTACTTCTAGAGGAACAGCTAAATTCCCAGGGCTCCATCCATCCTCTGATACTTCTATACAAAATTTCAAAGCAACAAATGAGCAGACAAATGCACTTATCGCTGGGCTATCCAGGAAAACAAACATAACACTGAAAGTGTTTTTTTATTCAAAATAACATTTGAGTACTGTATTATTGCCTTTCATGGAATAAACTATATTGTAAGCCTCATGGCTGACTTGAAGACTAGGAATATAGATGTTTGTGACAAGCAGACACTTTTGTTGAGAAACTGTAGAGCTAAGGTACATAATTACAAATTTTCTGAAACAAACGAACAAAAAACCCAAACGTCATAATTCTGAGTACTACCTTGTTTAAACATTTAATAATCTAACCTGTTATCCCTCTTGTAGAACTAAGGATATTGTCCAGGGAAATAAGCAAATTTTTCTCTTAAGTTCTGTAGTGACAACTTTCATGGAAACATTTTCTTCTGCAATTCTAGACAGTAATGAATCTTAACTCCCAGAGCTCTGTTCAAAGCATCCAGCCTTGCTCTTTAGATATCCTCTTTTACTTGCATACTGGCATCCACAATGATGCTAATATACCTTTTGTTACTCCATGCTGATGTCAGTGGCATACTTCCATCTGAATGCTTGATGTATTTCATGCTCTTGTCAATACATAAGTGGATTTGAGCAGAAAACTGGAATCTAACGTTGGCTAAAAATGCCCATTTTTCAAAGATAAAATTACTTCTATTTTATAAAATGAAGCGTTAAGTTCTTGGTTCCAAGTGATATAAAGATATAAAAATTTGCTTGCCATAAAAAAAATAGTATTACAGTTATGAAAGTTATTTCTAATAAAACAAATCTAAAACAACATTTAGAATGGGATGCCCAAGACAGTCCAGAAAAAGGGATCAGAGAAATGATCTCTAAATACTTAGGTATCAGTCAAGCTAGAAAGAAAACTGCAAGTTTGATGCTGGGAAAAGAATATTCCCTTTGGTCAATTACTACATAAGAATAAAATTTAGACCATTCTCTTCGAATCAATTTCAGAATTTGTAGATGAAGAATGCTATAATCCCTGGAGAGAGTTTCAGAAATGTTCTGCTTTGCAATGAGTACTCATATATAAAGTAGTAACAGATAAGTTACTACTTCATATAAGCAGTTTACTGCTTTGTAGCTAGAGTAGATACAAAACTTTGGCTAAGGAGCAGCTAGTAATGATGAGAGCAATTTAATTGTACCAGATCATCACCTCAACAAGACAGAATTGCAGATGCAACCAAGATTTGGAGTGCTGTCCAGCTTAATATTTGCTAATTACTTCAGTCTCACCAGGAGAAAATCCAAGCATAGCAAATGTTATGCAAATATTATATTATCAGCCCTTGCAAATCATGAATTCTTTACAGTTAAGATGAAACTTACAGTTTTTACTTTATTTTCTGACATTGAAAACATGGAGTTGTAGGTGCAAACCAAGATTCCACTTGTTTCATGTTTTAGAATGAGTTTCCCTCACTTTTAACTCCACAGTTGTTGCCTAAAGTAGAAAGAGTAAAAAATCAGTTTTACATTTAATGTATTTTATCATGGAACAACGGAAGAGTATCTAAAGAGGTTTCACACAAGTGGAGACAAGAAGGAGGAAAGCATAGTCCGTAAGACAAATATGTTATATATAAACAGAATAGCTTCATTGTTTCCTTTTCATAAAATGGAATATTCCACCTTATTAAAAAGATAAATATACTGGTTAAAAATCCAAGTGTAGGGGCAGGAGCTGTGCTTCCAAAATTCAAAAGCTATTACCTGAGAAATCCCAAAGCTGCAGTGTCAAACCATCTCTCTGAAGAACATACACTGCCACTTAGCTATAGCAGGAATTCAATAAGGGGGGGAAATTGTTTCTTCCATAGACTCTACTGAGCATGCAGTGCTACCCGTATCTTTCATGACATGAAAGTTCTGAAGTTCTAGAGTAGATAGCAAGAGTCTCTAATTTTTTTTAATCTGGAAAAGAACTTTCCCTTTCCATGAGTGATAAGTTTAAAAATACTTTTACTGGTACAATACTGAGCATTAAAATAAAAGTAACAGGGCTAGAACTGTGCCAAATTTAAAGTCTAAGTGAGGAAAGAAAGATATAAATCCAAAAAATTTAAAAGTCTAGTGGTGAAAGGGGAATTCTCCTCACATCTATCCTGAAGATTCAGACCATGAATCTAAAACATATTTTTCCTGTTACCTTATTAAAGACATGAAAGAAATCCAAGCAGCCAAATTCTCATCTTCCATACTGCAAATGATTTGGAACAGGGACTCCTAAAGGGAGCAATGTTTATACTGCTTATCACACGCTAGCTAGTCCACACCCTAATTTGTAAAAACTCTGGCAGTAATGGAATTCTAATAGATCTAGCAGCATTGTTTCAAATACATAACATGCACTGAGGCATACAGCCTCAGTGGCTTCCCAGAACTGCAGGACATGGGCAGCAAGCCCACGTAACCACAATTACACCTGTAAATGACCCAATGCCTGTCTGATGATCAAATTCCCACCTGAGAGGAGGTGACAACTAGTGGATTCTCAGAATTGTGTCAGGATTGTCCAGACAACAAAAAGGCTTCTTAGCAGTCTGAATGATTCCACAAGAGAATCCAGGAAGGCACAGGTATACCAAAGGCCTACCCAGAGCTTGTTAGGCTTATATACCTGAAGAACATGGAACAAAGGAGGCACATTGACCTCTACAATAGTTACAGCTTTAATATTTCTTCACTGTAGCCTCTAGTGCCACAATCTTTCTTATAGTTTAGTATGATTGTGGTCATTCTCTGAAGAAAATTCTCAAAAAGCAGACTACTGTCTCTGTATACATTTGTACTTTCATCACTCACAAATCTACCAATGATTTATCGGAAGTCAGTGAATTACCAATTTAAGTTAAATCAATATACTTGTCTATATACATGTGTGTGAATATATATTTTTAAATCAATAGGTGAATTTGAATTAGAGCTTCTAAGTAACATAGAAGTATCTAAGTATTTAGCTACAACATGCTAACTTCTATAAAGTGGCCATCTTCCAATTTTCCAGCTTTCCAGCTACACCAGTTCAAGTCGGGAACGCAAAACCAGTTTTATTATTTCTGCATAAGAAGCCTTCTATACAATGAAGCATTGCTGGTAACTACTCCTTTGGAGACTATCAAGTCAATACAGTTCTGTAGAGGAAATACTCCCATTATAAATATATTATTATTATTATTATTATTATTATTATTATTATTATTATTATTATTATCGTTGTTGTTGTTGTTGTTGTTGCTGTTGTTGTTGTTGTTATTGTTATTATTATTATTATGCTGTTGTTGTTACTGTTATTGCTATGCTGTGTGTGTGTAGATATACACATATATATGAAAAGAAGTACATGATGATATCCTCATTTCAGACTTAGTACGATTACATTTAAAATCAAGATGAAATTCAAGCTCATCTGAAGAACAATAGCATTAATCAATTTTAAAATTCACTGATATCCAGTTCAGTAAGCTGTACAACAGCTCAACTCAAAAGACTTAAACAGATCCCTAAAAATTGCCTTTGCCTCAAAGTCAATTTCATACCTTTGGCAGGATCAAAAATAAAATACAAAGTAAAGATTTTGAGAGAAAGATATCCTGCGTTGCAGGCTTCACTATTCAATGATAATAAAAAGGTTAAATTCAGGCATGTGCATACAACTTTGCTGCCTATAACCAGGGTTATGAGTATAACTGTATGACAATGCTTAGCGAAGGCTACTTGAGAAGAGTCATCACTTCTATGACCTTGACACTGGTTGGTCCCACAACTTCTATACAATTTAGTGATGTGTGAGAACAGATGATGGTGCAATACACAGAAATGGCAGCATTTAAAATTCATAGTAGCGTAAGGCCATTACTTTTCCCACTGGACCACTTGAACTTTAATAATGTCTGACCTAGTTGGCCAATAAGTTCTAGCAGCAGACAGAGTAAAATTGCCAGTATTAGATACTGTTTGATTTTTCATTTTGGAAGACTTAGAAGTTCCTTTAAGAACAGAGCACCAATTCTTCCTGTAGACACCTAATTTTTTGGTGTCTCTTGTAACAACCAATATATTTTAAAAGAACTGCAGACTATGAATGATCTGTATCAGATGTGAAAAAAATAAATTGCAGAGGTAAGTACAAATAACCAATACAGGCAATGATCCCAAAATCATGCTAGCTCTTTGTAGAGATAAATTACACCTTCTTTCACCCACACCCCAAAAATCTGATTTCCAATAGCAAAAATGTAAGTGTAACTAAAAATACTCCATATTCAAATGATTGCAAAGTACTTATGATCAATCTCCCAACCTGAAAAGAGAATAACAAAAATGCTGGTTTTCCATTCACATATACATCGTTGAGAAGAACAGCATCATGCTTTAACAGTGTAGCAGGTCCATATGAAAAAAACCCTACTTTTTCAGTTTTATAATCTTTGTAAGCAAGTAGTAAAAATGAACAGTTCATGCTTGTTGCATGAATGTTTGGAACCCATTCCAATGCCAAACTCACAGAGAGACCTCTATAAGTAAATAGTGTTTCACTAATGTTTCAAGTCTCTTCCATTAAAATATAAAACTATTTTGTATGGTCACATTTTCAAACTGAAAAATATTTTCAGATGTAATACAGAACAATATATATTCACAATAGCACAACAGGGCTTAAGAAATACATTGTCAGTGCTAAAATGTGAAATTAAAACTCCCAAATATTCTGCCATCAGGCTTCAATGATTGTTGAACATCCTGACCTTACAGACAGCAGAACTCATCTTTAAGTATCTAATCAGGGAATCCACTGACAAAAGAAACTGATAGGAGTCAAACAGGGTTTGTCTCCACATACACCTTGATAATCTCAGTACTTGTTCACCACATCTCCATTTCCTGGCATTCTCAAGAATTCTGCTTTTAACTCTACCGTTAATTTTTTTGAGAAAATTAAAAAAAAAACCAACAAAAAAAACCCAAAAAACTAACGCTTGAGAATAGCAAAAGTACATGATTTGCTATGTCCTTCATTTCAACCACTTAGTTAAAGCTTAGCAAGTTAGATAGCAAGAAAAAAAGTTTCTTGATATCCAGGAAAGAATCCGTGAACGTCCCAAAGCAGAGGCATACAGCAGCATACCAGAGACTGAGGAAAAAGGCAAAACATCTGTGAACATTTGCACTCAAGTGTACATCATCCACACTTCAATTTACTTCAGTTAAGACTGTACCAAAAACATGTTTGCAAGTTTGACATCTTTATCTTAGTAGCACAATCTAAATACTGAACTATTAGACAAAAATACACTAAAGTAGTTCCTTATCTGATATTGGTCGTGCAAAGAAGGATGTTCCTAGGGTACAACAGCAACGGACCCCAACAAGCAGTTAAGGCAAAGAAGATACAAGTTAAACCAGGGGTTTATCCTTCTCCTTTCTTATCTACCCTACTGATAGGGCCAAGGTCGACACATTGAAAATATACTCAGTAGGCTATTACCAGAAAGCAATTTTTGAAACATTTATTTCGTGTTCATCCCCTCATTTTGTTTGGATTAGCCTATCGTGCTACTTCCTCGTATGCCCAGGAAAAGAAATAGATCAGAAGTTAAGGAAAGTTTTTCAGACTTCAATCTCAAATTTACTTACTGTGGACAAAGGGGAAAATAATTCTACTTTATAGATTTTTTTTCCAACAAAACTATATTGTCCTGTACAAGTTAGGTGTTTAAGTTTAGAAAACTAGTTTTATGAATGAATGGTAATTCAGAGCTAATTAGCTTGTTCATTTTGTATTAAAAAATTAGCCTGCATGTAAAAAGCATATATGTACTGAACTAAATAAATCCCTAGACACCTGTAAACAATTTGCTGCTAAAAATATATAATCAGATTTAGAAAACTATAAACTACATTTAAAATTTACTATTTAGAAGCAATTAATTACAAAGACAGCCAGGTGGCTTTCAGTACATAAATTACTGTTAATGACACTTGCCTCATGCTGCTACTGTACTTAGCATTTGCATGCATCACATGTCAAGCACACACACTGTTGCATAGGTTTCTCCAGGGTAAAAAGTGAACAACATCTTAAGTTGTTGTTCCAGTTAGCTTCCAGTTATCCAATCAAAACTGTTAATTCCTTAAACAAGTTAGGATCTTATTGATGTTTCCCATTCAGGATATAATCAAAAATATATTCAGGATAAAATTTCAAGAATCAAAAACCAATGATATAGAAGTGATAGTTTTTAGTAAATTCCCATTTTGATTATGATGCAGACTGAAGGCAAGAGATGAATCCATCTATAGCTAGTTCCCTTGAGATTTTAGAGCCCTAGACAGTGTTTATAATTAAAAAAAAAAAAAAAACAATTTTAAAGATATTTGTAATTATTGAACAAAAAAAATAGGAAAAAAAAAAAATTCTTGTCTTTTCCTGAACCAGTTGGGGGACGGGCCACTTGAATCTGCTTACTAGAGGGTCCTCTTTGAAAGTTTCCTCCCAAATTTGCCCTAAACCAGAACATCTACCTACCCAACAGTGCAGTATTTTGTCTTGTATATCTAAGTTGTTGTACCATCAACAGGCTTTTCCTATTTTTTCCCCTTCCTCCCCTCTCTAGAGGAGTTTTCTGGTGTTCCTTATATTGCCCTGAAAATACATACAGTGACTATAAGCTTCATTTCCCACAGTGCCACTGCAGGAAATGCTGGCTTTCCAGAACAGAATCTAATGTAACACTAATGGAACAGAGTCATAACTGATATAAATAATCAGTAAGATTGACTATACAGCATCACCTTCACTAAGCACCAAAATTTCACTGATTTTGGTAGAATGAACCTAGAGGCTTTGATAAATAAATGTGGAAGCCAAGGAAGAATAAATTTTAGCTCTCTTAAAATAAGTTGAAGATTACCTCAGTATGCATCAAGTAGTATGGCATGACTCACTGACACGTCTTAAATTTTTGTGACTTATCAAAAACATAATAATAATATACATTACCATCTTTATATTAAGTCCATAAGTACTACAGTTAAAAAAAAAAAAGCCAATGAGAAGGCAAAACATTCTCAACTGGAATGTTTACATGTCTGCACGTTAGTGAGTAACTAACAACTTACATATATACATTATACATGATATATCTTATAAGAGACAGTATATTCTTATAAAAGATATCTCTGCTTTTAACTAAAGGGTATCAGTAAGAGGATGTTGAGATCAAGTTTCTGGTTTTTAGAAACCAAAAGATTTAGAGTGAAGAAGGTAGCTAAGCCATAAATCAGTACTTTGTTTTCAAACTTATCTTTCTAAGAACAAGTAAAAGATCCCTCTGTCAACTTTTATTTAGAAGTAATTTCTCCTTCATCATGACAGTAATATTTTAAGGTCAAAAGTGGAAAAAATGGCATAAACATGATTTTTATCACAGCAGATACGAAAGTATTTTTGTCTCTCTGTACCCTCAAAGTATTATGTTAATGCACCTCTTTCCGCCAAACCAACTGCAAAGAAATATTTAACTTAAAGTTATAGCTGTTCATATGTAATCTGTTACCTGGATTAAAAAAAAAAAAAGGCAGAAGGCCTCTCTATCCACCTAATCACCATATCAATGACACATGCCACAACAGAGAAGCACTAGTTTATTTGATTGATCATGGTAGATAAACTCCAAATAACAGAGAAATTAACAAATGCTTGACATTTGCTCAACATCCATTATTCTGACACTGCTTTCAGGATTTCAAAGCCTGGGAGTATGCTTAATCAACATTCATATTCCCTAGTGAGCTACAGGCACCATATTGCGCCCCGCCTTAGTACTGATGAAAACTGCATATTGGCCATTTCCAAAATGTTCTGGGACTCCACGCAGGGCCTCTTCTCTCCCTTGTTCCTGTTCTGCAGTTTTCTTTTAAACACTTCCAAGACAAAAGCATCTGCCAGTTTTTCTCTCTAGGGATGTATGCAAAATGAACTTAACAGTTTTAAGGCAAGAGAAACCCTCACATCTAAATTCATTCATAGGACAGAAAAGGGCCTAAGAGGCCTCTCTAGGGACAAAACCCTGCTGAAATTTTCCCCGACAACACTGGGAGCTTTATAAAATCTAAGTCCAGACAATTTCCAATTCAAATGCCCAGCATAGCATGACCTTTGTCAGATCTATGAGCCCTAGATGCACCCACTATTTTTTTATTCTAACCAGCACAGACATTAGACAGGGCACTACTGCTAAGCAGGAGGTTGACTATTTGCATGCTCTTCTATTGTGAAAATGTAACAGTGACAGCACTGTGTCGAATTCTTTTCCCCCTAGAACTTTAACTCCATAGGAGAGGCATAGCTGACAGATGACTCTCCCAACATCTGTGTTATGTACACTGCACAGCTGAGGAACCTTGGATCACTGTCACGGCTTCTCAGAGATGACCTACACCTTTCTTATATCTACACACGATAAAAAAAGTAAAATAAAAATTTGAAAATGCCTTTTCTTAAATGAAAAGTAAATATGGCAAGAAAGATTAACATAATTTAGTCATTAAGCTGTTCACATAGCAGCTCACCATATGTTGTATAAATGTCCTATACAAAATAATTTATCAGCCCTGACACGTCGCACATCATATTGTATTATTTAATATGCTTACTAAAATTTCATGGATCAAGCGCCACTTCTGAAAGCATACAGAAAGCCCTAGAAAATATTTCTTCATCTTCCGTGATTTATTTTGATTGCCTTTTACAGCTACATGATAAAGTAGAACTTGCAAAATTACGAGGTTAGGGTTTACACAGCTATTGCTTCATATACTATAATATAACAATTGGCTTCATGTCTATATAATATTTTACTTGCATTTAATATTCAGAGTCACATTAAATTAAGCACGCTGATTTCCACTGCACATTTTAATAATTTCAACGGGTTATTTCAGTAAACATCCTGATCCACTAATGCAAAGTTCCACTGAGAGAGAGATATCCTTGAAAAAGAAACTAAAGAGCTTAGAATTACAAAACAAACTAACACAGACAAGTAATATGTGATACATGCTGACCTCCCTAAATCTGTCTACATAAAAATATATTCATTTCTACACAGTAGCTGAAACATTTTAATATTATCTTTAAATTACTGTTATTTAAAATGTTAGAATGACAGGCATCTATTGCAGATAAATTGACAAAATTCTCTATCCAGAAACCTTGAAACCACAAAAAAAAAAAAAACAAAAAAACAACACAACGTGTAAGAATGATCGTCTGTCACTGTTGAGGTCTGTGTCTAAATAGCAAATTAAAACAAAAAATGTAAGCAGGAAGCTTGTGAATAATAGTTGTTGGGCAACCAATGGAATTTGTTTGGAAAAAAATGCTCAGCACTTAGATGACATATCAAGCAGACAGATATGGCTAGGAAAATATTTAGACTGAAACTATGCATTTATTCCATAAAGGACTATTTTCCTTTCTTTCTCAGACTTCTGATGTCAAAGGAACACAATACAAATGAGATAAAAAATGTAGCCCAACTTACTCTTCTTAGTCAACAATTATATTCTCCTGTTCCTAATAACAGGATAAAGGAAAACATATTCCTGTGTTAGATCACTCATTGCAATAAGGTCATTGAACTCCATTTGGATTGGAACTTGTTTGGCTTATTGGAGTACCTGCCAATTGGTCAAAGCAGATCTTCCTTTTTAAGCTCTGTAAGAACCAGAGATCTAGCTTTCAAGTTTTTTTTTTTTTCTCTTTTTGTATGTTGTGTACCCCAAGAAAATGCACTTGTCTTGGAGGACATATTGCTCAGCTGTGTTGAAAACTGAAGGAGAGCTGCATTTACAACATGGATTTTATATTAATGCCATAAATGGCTAATGTTCAATAGCTATTTCATATATAGAAACATACACTCACTCTGCCTACTGTACTACTCTCCACAAGTTGTAGTCTCCAAATGAGCATCTGTATTCCACAGAAGAGATACAATAAAGGACTGGATGGTACAACAGGATCAACAGAAGACTGATAAGAAGTTCTGTCATCTCCCAGCCAACAACAAATAGAAACAGAGATATGTGACATGTTTATTGTTGTCTGTGTCCTCAATTAACAACAGGGAACTCCAAAAGACCCTTAATAGTAATTCAGTCACAGGAGCGAGTATTACGTCCATCCTGGTCACAGTTTCTACATTGCATTTGAAACCGTTTCATACAGGCTGCATTGCATAAGAGAATACTTTTGCTATCACATGGACCTTGTTCAAAGGAATATTTGATAACATTTTGCTTTCTGCGAAAGAAGAATGTGTGCTATCTTAGGACATTTTTATTCCGTGTTGACATTTGTGGAGGTATATGGGAAACTAGGCCATCAAATGCTTCCAAGACTTTGAAGGCCTAAATACAGATATGCAAATAGAGGACAATCACCCAAACAACAAAGTCCTCTTCAGCACTACATCTGATCTGAAGCCTTTTTCTAAGTTTGGATGTTTGGATAGACAGCAACACTTAACGTTCTATTCAGATTAAAAGGATAAAGCAAGATAGTGAAGTTCAACAGTTCTCTGACATAAAGCAATGAGACTGTCACTATCAATCAGGCTACTGGATATCCTGGTGTGTGCAATGGAAGGGATAGTATTTTCTACTCAAATCACTATAATTACTCAAGATGTAACGGACACAAGAATTTTAAAAAAAGATTGTAACAAAATAAAATACATGATATGTAAAAAAATGCTTTAGTTGCTTAAACAGAAGTTTTTATCTAAGTTGTTCACAAATCATAATGTTTTTCCCATGATAGGTACAGGTTCCTGTTTGGCAAATTTAAGCCTTTTGACAAGAAGTTAATTTACTTTGAATTCTTCATTTGAAGTCCATGGACAACAAGGACTTAATGAGATACAAGCTGGAAACTAATAACAGAGCATGCCTATAGGAGTTTGAAATCTACTTGTATGGTACCAATTAGTCAAACAAAAACATGAACAAAGCTTTTAACCATCACCTGATCAGAAGAACACAGGGCATTATCTTTCCATTCCTCTGTCAATGTTGTTGGTTTTTCTTGGTAACAATATACTCTATCAGGCTTGTCTTAGAAGACAATTTTACTAGGATCAGTTCCTGTATTGCATTTTCTTACATAAATTAATCCTCAGCAGTATTTTGCTCAGTTGAGAGTGCAATTCGAACTTCTGAAACTCTCACACTGAAAATAGAGATGTTACTTTCACCAGAAACTTAAAGAAATGAACAATTAAAAAATTACTCTCATAGAAGCATATATGCTGTTTTTTATAGAGATGTGATAATCCATAAGGGCATATATCAGCACCAAAATGGCTGTAGTCATTAATTTAAGTAATAAATCATAGGTCCTACTAACAATGACAGCAAACAGATGCTAACAAGAAAATGTATTATTTCATATGTTGTGAGTTATAAAAATGCAAGCATTTAGGACACTTCTTAAATTTTTATAATATGCATTTAATACATTACTGTTTTGACACATACAAGAATCAAATTTATAGGTCTCATTCAGGACTTGTTTTCTCTTCTGTGAACACAGAATGGATTCCTGAGAGAGAAAAAGCTCAAGAAGTCAATGCTTCAAATAGATGTTTGCAACAAAATCAAGTAATTTATCTTGCTGTCTTGAAGTAACTATCATAAGCATTGAATCTCATCAGAAAATGAAAATCAACTTATTTGCTTTTATGTAAACTGAAGTTTTCCTTAAAAGTTGTAAGGAAAATCAAATGAAGTTTGTCTGTATGTATGGACAGCAAAAGATCTTATAATTTGCCATGAAGTTAAAAAATAATTCTGTACAATCCTTATACACAGAATGTCAACATTAAATAACTCTCAATGAGTCTGCCAAGTTATAAAAACAGCAGTTTTATTTTCCATTGTGTCTTATTATTTGTTTCTTATATCAGTTTATATAACATCATGTAATGCTACAATTATTTTTCACCAAAAGCATTGCTTGCAAAAATGCCAAAACCAAAACAAAACCTATGTGAGCAATTAAAAACTTGATCTATTCCATTCCCTCCATTCACAGCCACCCTCCTCTCTGGACCCTGAAAGCCAGACAGAATGATGATCTGATTCTGGTACTGACATGAGAGCCTAAGAAATGCAATTTTTGGCAAGCTCTGCCACACTAAAGAGAACCACTGTGTAAACACCTTTCCTAGCCCTGCATCTCTGCTGCTGTACAGCCTGCTGCATAAGGTCCCTCTGCAGGGGGGCCAATTGTTTCTGAGATCATCACCGCTTTTTCCAAACATTTTTGTTTTGCTTTAAGGAAACTATCTGGATAATAATACTCCTGTTTCATTCTGATTTTCAATGAAGTCCTCTTGTTATCAGCACAGTTCCTTTCTTGGAAGTGCTTCGTTCAATGCTTTAAAACACTTGAGAAAGCAGTGATCAGAGTATGGAAACTAAATTTTCTTCATTAAATCTACTGAAGCAGATATTAAAAATGCATTTAATATACTGGGGATGGCTGGTGGGCATCACTGACTGTGACAGGCCAGTTACTGATGAGCTGCTGTCAGACGGCCTTCTCAGCAGGGATCTGTGTCTAAGACTGCTGAAGGACAGCAATATCTTCCCTTGTGTGTAAGCTCTATTCATCTCCCAAGTATTTACTAAATCACAGACCTCTGCACACAAACCCAGTGTTT
Source organism: Vidua macroura (assembly GCF_024509145.1). NCBI lineage: Eukaryota > Metazoa > Chordata > Aves > Passeriformes > Viduidae > Vidua > Vidua macroura. The sequence goes on along the minus strand of NC_071576.1, from coordinate 30,270,972 downwards.
CAGCGCATGCTAACAAATGATGGATGGCCTAGTCAATTCGTTATGTCCTGAAAGCGTGATTTCCTGCCATTCCAATCATCAAACCTCTAGAGCCTTCAGAGCTGATCAGTCCTGGAGAATATATTTTGCAGGCTCTATTAAAGGAGTAGAGGTTCTTTCCATTAGTCTCAAACTTTTTTTTTCCCCTGGCTGATTTAAAGAGAACTCTCTCCTTCTAACAGCACTACTGCTACCACTCTTCAATGTGTAAAGTATTCAGCAAATGTACCTTTGGTACATCAGTGAAATAGCACTCCAAGACCACGAGCCAGTTAAAAAGATGGATTTTGTTTGTGACTACTATAAATGCGACAATATTTTATTTAAATTCATCTATATGTCTTTATTATGTAACCTAGACAACCCCCAAACCATTTTGTAACTTAGCTTTTTTGATCAAATACCTTTTACAGCAATGGAGTGCTCAAAAGGACCTGTTTTCTTTGTATTTGCCTAGTGAAACGTATCAGAACTCTCTTAATTACATTCCTCTTAAAAGCATAAGACACTTAGGAATAAACTTCTGATGTTCAAAAGGCAGGCGAGCTGTCAAAGAAACAAAGCTTCTAGATTTCACCCTTTTCATAGCAAGGCAATATCGTGAACAGTCTTTCTTCTATGTGCTAGAGAATAAATTTTATTTACCTATTCAGTGATCTATAGGAGCCAAATAGACATACCTCACGCCTCTTATTCTGAGACACTGAGCTTCAAATGAAATAGTCCACAGCTGCTCAGGAGTTAGCTGTCTACAGTACCACAAGTTTTTAAATGTGGTATAACAGATATGAGTAAAGTTTAGGCAAACAAGCATTTGGTTACTGTGAAGTGCAAAGACCTAGGATTTCTTTGCTTGCTAGGTGTGATCCAGACACAGCCAGTACAAACCAATCCACATTGCCCTACCATTCACCTCAACCTTGACCTGGAGATTAAACTCACTTTTATTGCACACAAAGGTCATCTGTGTTAGGTCAAAATTCAAAGTCCCTTGTCAGCTAAGGTTGATATATTCCAACCTTTCCTACTCTAATGCATCAAATTTTTCATGGTGAGGTCATATTCAGCAGACAGTGTATTCAGCAATTTATCGTGCCATTGTAATATAGCCCAGAATATGACTGTCCAAAAAACAACGCATGAATAAAATATATTCCATTCTGATGTAGCAAATCGCCTACGCTCATAAAACTCAAGCCTAGACTTGTTTTCAGGCTTCAGAAGAATGATACATTATGGAGCTGTTTCTAAAATACAATCAAGAATTACCATTTCTATCACAATATTCCTTAAACACAAGTAACATGAATACAATGGTATCCTAAAATCCACAAGTCAATTAAAAAGCACATATGGGCAGTGTTAAAACTTCCACTTCATCCTCCCTTAGCAATCACCATAATCTTGCCCTTAAATCTACAGACATCTGTTGGTCTGTCTGATGACACCAAGCTTACTTTAGAATGAAATACGTAGAAAAAGACTGTGTCACAAGACTTACATTCCTATCTTACTGGTGATTATCACATCCACGGAATTTAGGAAGTGTCAGAAAGTACAACCAAATTAAACCTCACAAATCAACACAGTAGTATACATGATGACCAAGACAACTCTCCCAGCTTTGACATATGAAAGGATTTTCTTTCCCTTTTTAAATCTTCTTCTGCTCTTTTTCTGTTTTCTTTTCTTTTTTCTCCATTACATTTTCTCTTGCATTTTTTCTCTTTTCCCTCTTGTCTATATTTCTCTTTTCTTCCAGTTGTTTTCTCCTTTCTCTGTATTTTTCTTGGGTTTTTTTTTTTTTTTTTTTTTTTTTTTTGTCTCTCTCTTTTTATTTCTTTTCTTCTGAATTAAACAAGAGCACTTAACACACAGCTCCAACACATTCAGAATGTATTTTCAAATTATAGGGAACTAATTTCCACATCTGCTTTAAAAGACTCCCTCCAATCATTGCATTTCACCATCAAATCTTCAAAGGATATAGGATTGGCTTCTAAGTGGTCTGTATAAATTCCTCAAGGCCAAAAAAGGTTCCCCTTTACTCATCCAAAATGAATTTCACAAGTGTAATAAGTCCTGTGTAATTTTTTTTTTTTTTTAATGAAAAGAACTGTACTCCCATATGGTAGCACTTTGCAAACTGGAAGGGGAAAACATTAAGAGGGAAGGAAGAGATTTATCAGTACTCAAGAATTCAGAAAATAAAATTTAATTATCCTTGTGTATTTCAAACAAAATTTCATTACTAATGTTTAAAATAGGTTTGTATTTTGCTAGGATGGACAACATATATGGGAGTGCATGTAAGGAAGGAGATGGTTACACCTATTAAAAATATGACAGAAAACTATGATGTATTTCCTTCAAAATTAACTTTCATGCTGACACACACATATATGACACCTACTTTTCTATTAATAGGTAACATGCAAACAACTCAAAAAACCCCCCTCTATCTCTCCAAACAAAAGAAAGTACCCATGTCCTGAAAATCTAGTATTTACATGTGCCAGTGGAAGTTTTCTGCCTAAATCCTGTCTGTTGGTATTGGGAAAGCCAGAAATGCGACCAAAACTCTATTTTCCATTCTACTCTGAAACCGCCCGCTGCTACCAATATCTAACTTTTAAGTCAGTATCTTCTGTTTAATTTAATGACTAATAAAGGAGATAAAGTTTTTCTGAGTTATACACTGATATTGTGGATTTCTTTCACACAATATTTCATATTACAGGAGAGGACTGGTATCCTTCCTATTTTGGATCATAACACTAGCTAATAGTTTGTTAGCAAGTCATACCAAATCCAACCAGTTACAAGTTCTTTAATGATTGTTCACTGATATTTAAGTGAAAAGAGAACCACCCACTGGTTCAGCCTATCGAAGCTGTGATATAGTAGATTTTCTACCAAGGGTTCAAATAACATCTTTCCGAAGGGAATATTATCAGTTGTTCACATAGTTACTTTGCACAGTTCATTTTTATTTCATTTTAGGATTATTTAAAATATGCTACATTTTATTGTGGGTCACTTCTTGAAATTTGTACATTGCTAATTCTCTTTTCAATTAATGACCCAAGACCTCTTTCTCATCTCTTATTATCTATCTGTTTACCTGTGAGATTTACTGCAGCACCAAGTACATAACAAATTTTAAATTATATTATGTTTGTTCTACATAGATTAGACAAAAACAAACTCCATGTCAAACTTGTTTATTCTGAAGTCTAATATAAAATAAGAAAGTATAAAACTTTGAAAATTCTAGTTTCATTGATACTCTCGTTAAATCCTTCAGGACATTTAAATATGGTACAGTGGTACAAAGCATTTGCCACTTGATGGGATTGTTTATATAAGCAGAGCATCAATTTATGTCATTGTTAAGTATTGAGAATATAGAAAAAGGGAGTTTAAAATGTGCCTTTAAACTTTTTTTTCAGAATAAGTTTCTATCATTCATAAGCACAAAGGTAACTTTCTAAATGAGATTTGCTAGATCAGTGTTTGCAGAGTAATGAAAAATAGCCTAGTTCTTCTGCTTTTCAAAATAATTAATCAACTATTCAGAAGAGCAGGGAGAGCAGAAGTTACAAGAATAATGTTGGGTTTGCTATGACAAGAACCTTTCTAGGCAGAAGAGAGTGCAAGTGAAGTGTCACACAGCAGTAGGATGCCTGCTCATAAATACAACCTGTCTAATAATCCTGTGCCCGAGTTCAGAGCCTCGAACTCTGCGAGCCACGGAGGCAGCTATCTGCCCTCTGCTCATGAGCCTCACTGCCAGTCTGCCTTCCCAGGTAATAGCAGCTCCAAAGAGCACTAGAGCAAGGCACAAATAATTCTCCTTCCACTTTGACTCAATCTGCAGGCTCCAGACACCAGAATACAGAACTGGAAAGAAAAAAATTCCTCCTGTTTCTCACCACAACCATCATGGGCTCATCACTACTGCTTGACAATCTAAGCAACTGCACGAAAGCAGAATAAAATTATTCACAAAGTAATATATTTCTCTGTAAATAAAATTGGCTTCAGGAGGAAAATGAGAGGCCTATCCACCCCCAACCCTAAAATCAAAATCAGAAACAATGACACTGGAAAAGAGAAAAAACAATGCTTCCTCAGTTTTAAGCTGCTGGTAAAAGAAATAACATTCATACCATACATTTAAGCTTCTTTAGGGCCTTTGTTTCAATATGAATCACAACAGAGAAAGTGATAAAATTGAGCAAATAATAAACAGGTTATTTTTTCCAACTTACTTTGTAACATATTACTGTGCAGATACATTTTTTTTTTAAATTAATATCTTGCTGAGATGGTTTCCAGGCCTGGTGTCATTTAATAAATCAAATGATTTGGAGAAAGAGCAACATGATTACTGAAAATGTGTGGAAAACTGAAGTGATACTAAGTAACGAAGAGTAGAGGTCATCAATGCAGAGGAATGTGCATCCCTTGATATGCTGTGGGAACCACGTGTGTACATTCCAATAATCAAATAAGAAGCTACACACATTAGTTACACACATTAAAACCAAATAGCCATACTCAAGTATATCAATATGAAGCTGTGCATCACAATTTACTCTTGCTTACTGGGAAAAAAAAAGGAAGAGAAAATTTTAAAAGTACTTCTCTTATATTTATGCCAGGTTCCCTTACTTTTCTGCTGTGAAAAAAGATTCTCTCGATCACATGGAAGTAAGTTTTCACACAAGGCACACAAAGAGGACGGTACTTTTTTGAATAGATGCACAAAAGTGATGAACTGCACATAGCTGCTGATAAAAGTCAGCTAATACTTCAAAACACTAGTACTTTGAAAATATATATAACACAGTTTGCACTTAAATAGTCTCAGAAACTAATGCTTCTTTTAAAGGAACACAAGTGAAGGTATCTAAAGTAAAGTCAGGCTAGAGGCACCAAGTTTGTTTAACAGCTTGAAAAAAGGAAGAGATACAATACAGACTACACAAATTGTGCTATGGAAAAATATAGCACTCCTCAAGTGGACTGAAACACATTTCACAACAGTTCAGCGCAAGAACTTGAAAAGCATGGGGTTTTGGAATAACTAAAAGATGCTTACGGCTAGAAAGTTTCTGGAATCGCCAGTTCAAGCACAACCTGGTGTAAGAAACTCAAGCACTCAGAACAGAACCAAGCCAGAAAAAATCCTCACATTTAAAAAAAACCAAGACAGTATCATAATGAATTGGGTCACCAAAGCTTACATCCTCAGAAACTGGTAGAGACCAGAGAAAGACTGTCATGGGTAACCCAATATGTTACTATATTCCAGATCTATCCATGCCCAAAAATTGTTATGGCCTCTTTTAAGATCCAACGCATCCAGAACCGGAACCACAGGGCAGAGGGGGCACTGCTACAGTCCCTTTTTAAGTTGGAGTTTGGAAGTGGGGAACAAACTCACTACTAGCAGCATTTGTTGGAATAGGATGCTCTGCTTTGGAGGGGTTACTCAGGGAGGTTGTTTGCTGTTTTTTTCCTGGGCTTGCAATAGTAACCAATTGGAAAAACTGCCTTTCACAATCAAAAACTGTTTTGGAGTGAACTTTGCAAAGCCAGCTGGTTGCTGGGGCCCGGTCACCTCATGCCAGGGCTGACAGTTTCTTCCCCACAACACACCCACAGTTCAGAGACATCAGCACCAACATTGTCAGAGTGTGACGGGCAGTGGTGCTGACCCCACAGGTGTCAGCACGTCTCATGTGTCACTAGAAAGAGTGCGTAAGCTCCTGCCTTCCCCAGGGTTTGCTGCCATCCCTCCCCTTTGTTTTCCAGGCCACGTGATCGCCTGCAAAGACGCTATCTTGGGGGCAGGGTCTGCTGCCATTTTCCCTTTCTCTCCCTACAGTAGTCACCCATGGTGGGCACCATCTTGGAAAGGGTATTTTTGCCATTTTGTGTCTCTCTTTGTTCTGGGGGAGTTTGTGAGATTTAGCTATTTTCTACCTAGTGGTTATTTACTGTTATTTTTGTCTTTTGCAGTCTCACTTGTTAATAAACTGTTATTTTTTTCACTTATATCTACTTGTATTTTGTTTCTCCTTATTGATGGAAAGGGATTGGTGAAAACAAAGGAGAAGGCATTTAAGAGAGTTCCCCTTTAAACTGTCTTAAACCAAGACAAAAATTTGGTCAAGAAAACTATAATACTCAATCAGACTTGGATACAAAGAAGAACAGGAAAACATGTACAAGGTATATATTTGAGAAGGGTCTACTCATAAGTCAATTATGTTCTACCGATAAGAAGCTTTAGAAAAGGTTTCTGAGAGAAACTATGTATTCTGCCATATACAGAAGAACTGAAACAACTAAAACAGTAAGCAGTTACACTGAAGTACTAGAATATCAGTTTGGGTATGAATTTAACTCTCAGAAGCTGGACTTTTCAGAACAAGTTAAAATAGTCTTTGAAAAAAGATAGAATTTTAAAGGCCTAACTTACATCTTGTCACTATAAATAGGTAGTTCTAAGGTGATTTGTATCTAGAAGATTCTACTTGCAGGCAGCTCTTAACTACTATTTAAGAGAGAAACACACACTGAAAAAAAGATTTTAACTTTCTCAGAACATTTCCTGCAATGGCCTAAAACCAGTCCTAGAACGGCTCATTCAATTTAGACATTAGCTCTCATTGAGAATAGTATCTCAGAAGAACAGTATCTCAGAAGAACATGAGTCCATAGCTGAAGGGAAAGCTGAAGAATATAAAATAAAAATAACAAAGAAGACCACAAATTATTAACAAATAGAAAAATTTAGGTGAGAGACTAAGCAGAAAAGGTGGTACACTTCAACAGAAAAGCACAACACTGAATATACAGAATTATCAGTCCAGAGCTTTATGTGTGAAAAAGATCAAAGGAACTACGGATCAGTGATCCAATATTGGCAGAGATTTATTGTGCTTAGTGCTCAAAATCACATTTTGATAATCCTCAGGTCATCCAAATACCCTGCTGTTAAATGGGAACATGTTAGGAGACAACTGCTAAGGATGTAACAAATACCTCAAGAATAAAGAAATGAATAATACATTGGTAATTGCCAGGCATGAAATACAAAGCACAGCATTAACAGAAAAAGAATAGCAATTGGATATCCAAGTTTTTGCAAAATAACAGGATTTTAAGCAAAGTAAACTAAATCCATGTTGTATGGAAAGTTACAGGGTTGTAAAATATAAGAATTCCCAATGCTTGTATTAAAATACTCATAAACAGTATGAGAAGCAGTTTAATTTTGACTTTTTGACATTAATAAGTCACATGACAATACTCATTTGAAGTAATAATCTCACCTCCTGAAGTATTTCAATAATAGTAAAGCACAAACTACCCTGTTAAAAAAATTTTTAGATTCACAAGTCAGGGTGGCAGCTACCACCCACCATACCTGTGAATTACATTGTGGCAATTGTTTACAGAAATTACAATTTACTCTTAGGGAGAAACTGCTCTTTCACATAGCATAAAAGAGATTTTATACAAATTAGGAGCATAAAATGTGAGGCTTCAGGAAATACAACAGCTGAGGGAAGAACCAAGAGATAAGACAGCATTAGAAAAAAACTGAGCAGATTAATGCAGAAATCCAAAGACCCGCAAGATCTATGAGGCAGTAGGAACCAGAAATATTTGAAAACTGTCAATTTATGTATTACATTACCAGTGGAATACCAATCCTTCCCAGGGAAAGATTGAAAGTGCAAGGTGAAAGCAGCTATTATGGATGTTACTACTTTCCAGTTTGAATCAGCAACTGTTACTATATAATAATGAGAAACTGGCTATGGACACCTTCATCACACTGAAGGTACCATGACAGATTCTGGAATATATTTTTAAAAATGATTGAATTAAAAAGTTGAGGTGGGTGGGGGGCTTTAGTTGATTCTGGCTTTCATAAAGAAAAATAAAAAAAATCCAGCCAGAAAGTCCAGTCAGACCCTTCTTGTCCTAGAAGAGAATGACAAAATGTCCAGATTTTAAGAAAAACTTACCTACTCCACAGTTATCAAACATATCACTGAAAAAGCCTCCCCCTTAAGATGGCATACAAGTTTACAAATCTGTGCAGCTTGTAACTGGCCTCTTTTACAACATAAGGGTTATACAGAATGCCTGTTTTCCACATGCTAACATGTATTTATTTCAACACATCTTCCTTACTCCTAAGGAAAGCAGTGGCATTGGAATGTATTGTTTATCTTTCGCATCTGACCTGCTATGAGAAATAAACAAAGAGACAACAAAGAAATACCACATTCCCAGAAAGAAGATGTACAGAGCTCCTCAAAATATACTTAAGACAGACATTTTTTAAAAAAGCTATCAATTCATTGCTCATATAGAAGGTTTTAGCCTTCTCCCAGCATGGGCAAACAAAATTCAGGAGAGATCTACAAACAATATTCAGAACAGGCCATTCTCATGTCATAATGTGAATAATAAGATAATGGTATAGCCACTTAATTGTGGAAGCAACTACTACAGCTAACCTTTGCTTTTCAGTGTTCACCACACTTGAGCCAGGTACTTTAGGAAAAAAAACCCAGAATTCTTTTCCTACATAACCCCCTACTGTTGCACATAGATATTCAGGAGTCATCAAGTTCTGAAATAAAGCATTCAATGGATCTTTTGCAGCACCAAGTGAGTGCACTGGGAAGGAAAACATATCAGAAAAGCCCAGTCTTTTTTTTGACAAATTTGATTAACAAATGCTCATGTGCCTATGGATCTGTCTTGGAAGCAGGTTCCTAAAAATAATGACTGACCTGGAAAACCAACCCAAATTCTAACCTTCTTTCAAGACAACTTTATAAGGAGAGTAGAAAAAGAGAACATGCACATGTCTATGTATGCATGCACACACGAATACACACAAACACTCTCTCCTCATTTCATTAGCACTGAAGTGATAAAGTCTAAGCTCCTGAGACACACACATGCTTTTCCAAGTTGCAGAAGTACTGTGCAAGGTTAGCTGGGTTCCCAAAATGCAACTCAACGCACTCCCTGAACCAACCACAATGCTTTATTATCACTTCTCTGTAACAGGGCAATTCTCTCACACTTTCCTGAAAAGGAAAGGATTTCACTGGACAGTTTAATAGCCTAAGTTAATGTTGGATCTTCATCCACTTACTGTAAATTACACACAGCGTCAGTTTTTTTCCACCACACTTGTGATTAAGGTTCATTTAGGAAGCAGGTGAATGATTTTCTGTTTTGTTAATTTCTCTCTTTCACCAAACCAGATACAGCATCTAACCCCCTACATTTTTCTGTATTATTTCTTGTGATTTTAGAAACAGAAGCACTCTTCTCCCCACAGAACCCAATTTGCTTTCCTGTCCAATTCAGCAATAGCAGTCCTTCCCCCAAATGTGAAAGGAAAGTGAAAAACCTTGTAACTTTCCTTAGAATTCTGTTGTAATTGGTAGGAAGTAAACTTCAGCAATGAAGATTGGTGCATGGAGCACTTCCTGTGATGATACCTTTCCATCCTAGTCCATGGTCATTTGCAAATGTCTTTGAGAATTCTGAACACAGCTCAGGCAAAGAAGCACATGAATGGCCATAGATAAAAAGATGACCCCTTTTCCAGCTTCAACTGGAATACAACAGCAAGCAGAGAATTATGGATCCATAAAGTCCCTTCTCCCTAAGAAACAGGGGCAACAGGCAGGATGTATTTCATACTTGGCTTCAACCACAGAGGCTCATCCTGCACCATAAGGCTTTATTCACATCAGAAGACCTCCTTGGTGTATAAGAGGCTCATGAAGGGCTCCAAGAGCTTTCACTTGGACGTGTGTCGGGGGAAGTGTTCTTTATTTTGCGCCACCTTCTCAGGTCACGGAGGGTGGAGCACTACCGTGCTCCCAGCGGCAGCTTCAGCCAGCTGTCGCTTGCCGTCGACGACTGTGTGCGTGTGCTTGGTGGTGATTTTGTACCGTGTGGGGCCTGAACTGGGGCACCGGGTGGAGCTGGCGCAGCGGCCCCCGCGGCCCCACGCCCGGCCGCAGCGAGCCCGCAGGCCGCCGCCGGGGGCCGAGCCGCCGGGGCGCCGCGCCGGAAGGCGGGATGCACTTACCTAGGAAACTTCTCCTTCAGCTTCCTCAGACTCTGCCGGGTGGGCTGCACGTGGCCCAGGAACTGGGCTATCTCATCGTACTGGGCTTTGCTCAGCTTCATGCCTTGCACCGCCAGGGCTGCGCGGAGGCGGAAGGAGAGGCGTGGGTCACGCCGGGCGGCGAGACGCAGAAGGCCAATGATGGTGGGGCGGAGAACCGCGGCAACCCTGGGGCACCCGTTGCTACCAGCCCAGCGCCCAGGCAGCCACGAGCTGCCGCGGCTGCCGCTTCCCGCAGCTCCGCCTCGCGTCCCGTCCGGGGCGGTGCGAGGGGGGCGGTGCGAGCGGCCATCCCGCGCCGCCCGGCTCTGCGCAGCCGCTGCGGCGGGCGGGAGTACGCGGCTGCCGGCCGGCCCGGCCGCCGTGAGCGCCGGGCGTTTCTGGCGGAGCGGGGCGCCGGCAGCATCACGCCAGGGTACGGGGGATGTGCCCTGTTTGGTGCCCCGCAATTCGCTTCTGCCAGCCGCCGTGGTGCCTGCGAGGGCGGAAGGAGTTGGCGGGGCGGCCCCGCCTCCGGCCCCGGCCCGCAGCGGGCAGAGCGGACCGAGGTGCCCACGGCTCTCGCTCGTGGGCCGGAGCGCCTGCGCTGAGTCCTGCTGTGTCATTTTCAAGGCCGTTTTCGCAAGTCACGCTGAAATGTCTGTTTCTTGCTGCTCAAAGGGAAAACAAAAGCTATAGTAGTAGAGCTGCGGATACGGACAGGGCATGCAGCCTTTTATATGCGCAGGGTAGATACTCCTGCTGAATTTTAGGAGAAAATCATCCTAGTTTGTGTTTGGATTTCCTTCAAAGTTTGTTAAGACTCAAACTTAGGCAAGCAATATTATTAAATTACTAAATTTAATTATTAAATAGTAAGATTACTGCAAGTCTTAATTTCTGTGCTGGGTGTTTTTAGTAACTATTATAATTTCAAAGATAGGTATACTCTCCTAAAGACAACATAAAAAGACTAGCAGTTATGAAGAGAATTGACCATGCAGGTGACCAAAAAATATAAGTAACCCCCATAGATATTGATTTAATTGCATTCATGAGCTACATATTGGTTAGTGGTGTCCTAGCCTTTTCAGTATCTTGGCTAGAAACTTTACAGTTTATTGCAAGAATTTAGAACTTCAATGAAGAGCAAATAGCATGGGTATGTCAGCAGGGTCAGCCATTAAGTTTCCTGATGGAGAATGCTCAAAGAATCCTCTATCTCTTGATCTTCCATGAATTTTGGTGACTTTTGTTTGGAACCAGAAGCCCTCCTAGGAACAGCTGTGGCCTAAATATAAGTGTTTGAAACTCATTAATTACTCCACAGTAAAAGGAAATGCAATGAACCTAAACCAAATTACAGATTCTATTCCTCATGCTGAGACAAAAAATAATACATGAAAATTGAAAAAAAGAGCATTCTTTTAATGAGGAGCAGTATTGAATGTAAAGATACTTTATTTTCTTTAGCTCTGTCAAAGAGCATAGTTGGAGATATGTATGTTTGGGAGGGAAGATGGTGTTCTTTCTATCTGATATCCCCTTTAAAGGCCCATAAGGATATAATTTTCTTGAAAAACAGAAAAGGTAATTTTCCCCTATCTTTCCAAAGATGATAATTATGGCTTTTTCTTTAGAAATAGATTTAAAAGAAAATAATTAAATAGTCTCCCACTAGCATTACTACTGCTTCTTTAGAAACAATCAATAGTACTTTTTAAAAAGAAAAACAAAACAATCAACATTTTTCTGTCTTTGCTGTAGCATAATTTCCAGTGAAGATGCTTTTAAATGTCTTAATGCTGCTATCTGTAACTTCTATCTCTGTTCATATTACTTATTCACTTATTCACTAGTATATGTTCTTGATTTTTTTTTTTTAATAAATCAAATGACACTTTAGTCTACAATGCACAGAACAATAGGTTAGAACTGCAATACAGAGTTATCAGTCTATGGACCCAACTGCAAACATCTCCTGTATGTATTATGTACACACTGGATATATTTTGTAGTCTCTCCTACTGGATCAAGGTTTTGTCGATTCCAAAATCAATTTTAAAAAGCAGATTACTTTCTAACATGAAGGTTCACTGAAGCCAAGAGGAGCTAATACCATGCTGTCATAGGGAAGTAACAGCCCTCAGATGTGAACTGCTGCAGGGAAGCATTTTGCATGGTGCAGTGCAAAATATAGATGAGAAGTTCTGTGTGCAAATATAAATCACTCTTTGCCTAAATTAGTTAATACAGAACTTTTCAAATGAAACATTCAAAAATCCAGTGAGGAAAAAAAAGAAAAGGAGAGGTTCCTAGCAGAAAATCCATTAAATACTTTTTCTATCAATCAAACTGCCTTTCCAGTTTTACTATATCAAATAAACATCAGACCATCTGTAATTAAGTTGTGGACATCTATATTGTAAGATGATGTAGATGGTGGAAGTTTGCATAAATAAAATAAGCAGCTGGATGAAATATGTAAGAAAAATAAAAGGTGGGAAAAACTTAAATTTACATTTGGCTCAAGGAGACTGAGTGCTGCAAATGGTTGGATGCTGGAGGAACGTTCTCAGGAAGTAGTTACTGTGTGCTCGCTTTGTTCTTAGATGTTTCCATGGTATCTGCATGAGGCAGCTGCTCCTGATTTTTGCCTTGAAGTTGGTTTCCAGTCTGTCTATTATATAAATAAAATTTCCTTCTGAGAAGAAAATAAAGAGAAAATAACTATGGGAAAAAGAAACAGTTGGGAATGACAAGTCGGGGAAAAATGAAGAGGACATGTAACCTTTTGGGGGAAAGTAAGGACAGGGAGACAGAGCAAAACACCTGGCAGAGGACTTCCAGTAATGACCATCCTTCCTTGTAGGTTGTCTTGGGCACTGTTGGTAGAGGACAGTAGGTAATGGACCTTTGTTCCATTGCTTTTGTGCTTTGTTTTACCTGGTAGTGCTAGATATTAGTATGTGTCTCCCATTACTTTAAGATGATTGCATAGTGTGATTTACAGCTAAGTTTGGAGTTAAAATACCATTCATTATTCTCCACAGAGCTTAAAATGACTATATTTTGAGAATAGATAATTAGAGTATGATATTAATATGGAGTCAATTCATGCACAAAGTGCAAATTTTGATTTGTTTTTTATGGCCTTATGTGCAGCTGTCATTTTACTTTATCACCTCATTTCTTCATAGACAAAATCTCTGGTCCATGTTGCTTTCTGTAACAAAATTAATGAAAAGTCTGCTAGCACTCATATATATTTTCCAATCTATTGATTGTAGATGCTAATGTTGGGAGCTATGCTAAAATTAGAGTCTCATTGGCCACCGATTGGGGTGCTAGTTAGAATTGTCTAATGCTTTTAATCCCACTTCATTCAGTTTGGTGTGTGTACTTCTAGAAGTGTTTTTCAGTTGTTTAACCTATTTCATGGGATATTTTTTGTTGTGGAATTCAGCTCTTCTTATTTGACATTTTTTCATTGAAAGGAAAACTTGATCATGCTTCCACTTAACTTGGGCTAATAAACACCTCCACAGGATACCGTTGTTACCTCATAAAAAGGGAGAACCCTCAATTTATGTTCCAATTTATATCCATGGGTTTTAATGTACTTTCTGAAAGTGCTTGTATTGTGAAACAAACCATGGTATCTTCAGTATGTATTAAACAAACAAAAAAGGAGCAGTTGGTGCATGCATCACTGTTAAACATTAACTGTTTTGCCATTTCACAAGATGGTAAGTCACCCTAAGGTTTTTTTCTCTAAAAATGTACATGAGATTGTTTGATACCACAACAATGTGAAGTACGTGGCATCAATAGAAGCAATAGAATGATTATACGTAGCAGTATACCAATTAAAAAGGGCAGACATAATTTTCCTTCTGTGACTACAGATTTGTTCTCATAATTATAGAAGTCATTGAAGCAAATTAATCTAGTTTTCTGTACTATTATTATACTAGATATATGTTTCTATAAAATACTTATTTGCCTGTTGAAGTACTTAAAAAAAAAAGGAAAAGAAAAAGTGCACTGCCAGAGTATATTGAGAATGTTGCTTTATACTCATGGGTCCTGATCTATGGTCCATAGAAAGTCTATCAATTTTAATGGACTTGGGCCACTTCCGTGGTTCTTAGGTGCATGTTTATGTATTTTCTGTAACAAGATGTAAAAGATTGTTGAAAATGATGAGTTATTTAAAAATCAATTTCTGTAACTGAGATGGCAACATGCCCAAAGTGTTCTTACCCTACCACTTGACATTCCTGTAGTTTCACATGATGAAATTTCTGGAGTTTGGATTTGCCCTTTTAAGCTGTCTGTAGTCAGATACAGAAACATATATGAAAATACCTTTCTGTTTTCAAATGCAATTATTTAAAGTTATTATTAAAGTTAAAATTATTTAAATTGTTTGAAGTAATTTTCCCTCTTTGTCTGTATTTGTTAAGACACTGCATTAAGTACTGTATACTGCTTTTTCCCCAAAGGATTTCAGCTTCATTCACTGTATGGAGAAAACCCCTGTAGTCATGTGATGAATTAGATCTTCTTCTGAAAGACTCCTACCTTATTTGTTGCAGAATTTGGAATACATACAGTTTGAATGCACAATATGCATGTTATTCTTTGCCAGCCATCTAATTTAATTACATTGGTGCCATAAGCTGTTGTCTAAAGAGGTCATTCCAGCTGGCTCTGGCCAGTTTCAGAGTAATGCCTGTACACTTGTAGTACTGCTACTGCTGATTGTGTGCATACATGGTCAGACAGATCAGCTGATCCAGCTGAAAACTTAGCATGCAAAAAAAACCACCTGAAACTATTATTTTTCATCTAAATCAACTGTGAATTCAACTCACTGGACAGCCTTGAAAATAGAAGTGCCAACATATGGGAGGAAGTAAGGATGCAAGGCTACCTCTCTCTGTTGATGGTAGCAGAGCCTTGAGGGATTGACCTCACAATCAATTGGGCCTCTAAATTAGGTGCCAGTCATTAAGCAATATGATTATCCTGCATATGTTCTGCTAAGAGTTTACATTTGAGAGTGTTGTTGCACTAAATGCTAAGCACTATCAATGGAGCTGAATTGAATGAAAGTCAAACCTTTAACATACTGGGCACAGTACTCTGAAAAATCAGGTCCTGGGTGTGTTTTACTGGAGAGCTGGAATCAGTGAACAGCTTTGGGCTAAATCTTTCAAGTTTGATTTCTCTCATACACATATATACGAATTAAAAATATATACACACATGTGCAGAAGTATACAAAAATATACATGACAGAGGAGAATGTGTTTTGAAAATACATTTACCAGTATATATTTTTTTGCTTGTGCTTATTCAATAAAATGCCTTTGTAATGCTTAATATGTCTGAAATGAACAGTTGGCAGTACAAAATAAGTGAGGCCAAATGTTGAATTTAAGAGTTAAAATAAGTACAGAAGAGGTGCACTATTTTCTATGTAACTAAGGCAAAGGAGGGGAAAATTAGAAATCGGGAACTGTTTTGTAATACGGGTAAAGAGTAGGACTGAAATGAGGTTGTACATCAAAATGCATGGTAAAATGTACAAGTTTCACAGGTTTTGACATAGTAACAGTGATGTTATGATGTATAAATAAATCAAAATTACAAAATTATTAATACAACTAGTGAAATAAAAAGTATACTTACTAATAGATTGCATTATGTTTTTTTGCTAATTAGCAAAATTTTATAATTTTGTAGTATATTTCTGAAACATTGTTAAGAGACAGCCGTGCTCTGCTGAATTGCTTGTTATTATTAATAACTTCACAGAAACATAGTACCTCAGAGTGACTAGATAACTTGTCTATATCTCTTATTACAGCCAGAAGGATTTCAAATAGAAAAGTAAGTACAAGGCTAAAACTAGCTCCAATATTGTGCTTGATTGTTTTCTATCAAAAATCTCTGAAAGAGAAGCAAATTCTGCCTAAGAATGAATTGTAAAAGAGAGAACAGATTCCCATTAACTCTCTGATTCATCCAGTACCTAAGATCTGGCAATATAAACTTAAATTTGTAGAATTGTGTGCTGTTGTGTTCATTTGGGTCTTTTTTATGCCTCCCTCCTTTTTCACACATGTAAAGAAAATAAAACAGGAAAGATGTAGCTTGCAGTGAGTGACTAATGCTGTTTTGATTTCAGTAGGAGCCATGTATGATTAGCCAACCTGAAAATTAGGACCTTATTTTACTTAGTCTGGAACTTTTAGGCATATAACAGTTTTTAGGGAACTTTGGGTTATTTTAGATAGCATAAGCTTTGAGGATGGACACAGAAGTAGATTAAGGGTGATTTTTTTCTCTCCTCTGGTAGTGAAATTTCTATTGTCACCTTATACTTACGGAATTCTATTAAATAGCTGTGGTTTTATTTCACTGTTTTTCTTCTAAAATATGTAATGCTTTATTGTGTATTATTCAAAAATTCTTACATCATTACATATCAAATATTTTCACTGTTAGAGGATTGGAATATTCTTTGAATGCATTATCGCAGAATCAGGAAAAAGTTGAATGCAGCTAACTTTGAGATCATGTAGTCAACCTGATCAAGTATGTGATAGTATCAAATGTAACTGTGCTGTATCATACCAAAATATTTCTAATTTTTTATTGTAGATTTCCTTAATGAGGTTTTTATTGTCTCCATTAGTAAAATATTCCAGTATTTTATTCCACTTGAACTTGGAAAGCTTCTTTCTAGTATTTAATTCCAAGCCTATGGATTGCAAATGAAAGCACGTTTCTCTGTGTACTTTGAGGAAATGGGAAAATGATAAATCAGTGGCTTTTTTACTTGTTTCAGGATTATTGTAATGCTGATCCACTTCTCCCATCTTTCTTTGTAAGTGTATGCAAGCCCAGTTCTTTCAGTCCTTTCTTGTAAGTCATTTTTTTGAAAGGGTTGTCATTTTTTTGCTCTCTGTACTTTGCAACATCTTTCTTAAAATCCAGTGCAAACACTGCTTCAGCTGAGGCATTTCATTTTGCTGAGTAGAATAAAAATTCTCATCTTTTCTAAGCAAGATTCCTTTGTGCTGCTTCTCAAATTAACTACTAAAAAAATTACACTGTGAGTTTTTATTCTGCCTTTGCTCACTTTTCAGTCTGTTATGCTAGCTTATAGAAGTAGCACCATAAAGGGAAAGCAAACTGTGTGTAGCACAATGAATACGCTGGTCTGTCTCTCATAGGAGGGGATTCAGTGTGCAAAATACAAGAAAATAAGATTCCAAAATACTAATGGATGAACACTGTAATATAGATATTAGATATTTTTTCATGGAATATTGTAATAGCATTACAGTTTCTTGAGTGTTCTATTTCTTCTGTTACCCATTTATTCTTTCTAACACATGTAAAACATATTTGACG
The DNA here is from genome assembly GCF_024509145.1 of Vidua macroura. Lineage (NCBI taxonomy): Eukaryota > Metazoa > Chordata > Aves > Passeriformes > Viduidae > Vidua > Vidua macroura. The sequence continues at coordinate 30,253,334 of NC_071576.1, read as the reverse complement.
TTTATAATAATGGAATTATTAGGCATGTTACTGACATCAAGGTTTAAGGGACTGGGTGACACAGGGAATTTATGTTCCACTTTAATCCATTTATCAGCCTCCTCTGGGAACAGATTTTAAATCTAACTCAAGCCATACCAATTTGGGGGGAAAAATCTGCTTAATCCAACAGCCTGGAAAACATGTAAATGTATGAAATTGTTGTCTAGGTTTCCCCTCACCTCTCTCTTTTTATGAAGGAAAACATTAGTCGTTTATGTGATGACTTTCTCTTTGAAATCACATAGCTACTTGTTCAGATTTGTCGCTTTTCTGTTCAAGAATTAAGAGAGATGATACCGCTGCATGATGCAGATATATGAGATATTAAATAATTTAAATATAAAAGTATATGATTCCATAGAGTAGTAAGTAGGTGGCCATTAATTACTTCTTTACACATCAAAGCAATTTTCTTTTCATAATCTTTTCATAATCAAATCTTTTATAAAAAGATTTTTCTAGATTACTGGTGCTTTTTTGTTTGTTTTTTTTTTTTTTTTTCTTTGTTTTTCCTTGGTTGTTGTTTTGTTTTAATTTTGTCAGGGAGGAAAGCTTTTGAGTGTATTTCTATTATGCAAATGTGTACAGCAGCACTAAAACCAGTTGGTTCAAGGATATGTGAAGAGGCAGCGTAGGTTGCCTAAACTTTGTCAGTCCTGACTGAGGTTGCCTGTGCCACTGTAATGAAATTTGTTTGCTCTTTCTGATCTACAAACTTAATGAAGCTTCCACTTGGTTAGTAATGAGTTGTATAAAACCAGGCTCTGAAGTACTCTAGTGTGAATCCAGATTCATTGAATGCTGATGTAAGCAGGATCAGAATTGGGCACATTATATGACTTATGCTGATGTAGTCAATTATCTTTATAATGTAAGGAATGGTAAGAGAAGAATTATTGCCAGTCCTTGATTTTTCACATTGGCATTCAGGCACATATCTGGAGAAATTCAACTTGAGAACCATGTATTGTTCGGTCAGAATAATTTGTTGCATACTGAGATGCCAATCTTAGGGTTTAAGATGAAAAATACACTCCTATTAGTCAAATATTTATGAGTAGAACCCAATGTGTTTAAACCTTGTTGACCTTTACATAGTTATGACATATATATCATCTCTTGGTTGTCCTTACTGTTGCTTTGTTCTAGGAAAAGTAAAACAAGAGGTTAAGTAGTCCCTAAGGGTAAGTTAAAATGTAGACTACTGCCATGTTGCATGGCTGTCTTTCAAGGCAAGTTGATGAGACTGCTCAAAGCAATAAAAGAGCTTACTAGAGGATGCCATTTAGGAAAAAAATGTATTTTTGAAAATGAGTTTATGATTTCCATATTTTGTGTTCTAGTATTGTAAACAATATATTTAATAGCATTTGTGTTATATATGTAAAGCCTAATTCAGGTGTTTCTCTTTAAGCAATTGCATTCAAAATTAGTTTAAAATTTCATCTAATTTTCTAACACATTTAAATGCTCTTTCTGATTCAAGACTGGAAGGAAAGTCACCATGCTCATTTAGTCTAATTTCTTGCTTAATATATATTTTAGGTATTCCATTCATTAATTGCTACTTATAATTCAGCACCAGAATTAGCAGGCATTTTGACACAAAATGGTACCCAAAAATATACTTAGAACTTAGTTAAAAATCATCCAGAAATACAGACTCTTAATAAATTCTTTGTGGTTAATTACTTTTAGTGTCAATTGTAAGTAGCCTGATTTGAGCTTGTACAGCTATATTTTTATCACTTAGTTTTGCTGTGTCTTGTTTTCCTGATTTTTGTCAGTTAAATAGTAAATATATCACTATAAAGTGAATGCTGCTGCTCAGATCACCTCTTAAACTTTTCTTTGAGAAGCTAAACAGATGAAGTTCATTAAGGTTCTAAACACTAAATGTGTTGCTGCTGTTCTTCAAAGGCCTTCTTTAAGCATTTTCTTTTGTAATCAGGCTAAATCTATGTACTGTCTTGAAAGCAGCTTTGCTGAGAAGAATGTTGGGGTCCTGGTGGACAGCAAGCTGACTGTAAGCCAGCAATGCACCCTCATGGCAAAAATGGCCAATAGTATCTTGGGCTGCATTCGGAGGAGCATTGTCTGCAGGTCAGTGACTTGTCTCTGCTCAGCAACGCTGGTGAGGCTGACTCTGGAATACTGTTTGTAGCAGTTGGCAGTAATGTTGTAGTGGAATCTCAGCTGATCTTAACATTTTCTCTGCAGTGGAAACTTCTCCAGAGATGCAATGGTGACATGGAAATCTCCTGTATCTTGTGGACACTTTGCACCAGTTGGAAGGATGACTTTCTTTCTACCTTGAAACTGATTTTTATGTAAACACCGATGTACTTAAAGCATGATTTGCACACTGCCTGCAAAACATAAATAAATAATAATGGAGGAAAATAAAGCATTCAGTGTTTGATAGATTGTCTCACAAAGTCTTTTTCAGCCTTTAAACAACTGAAGTTTGGATTTGGGTTGTGAGTAGTGATGTAGATAGTCATCTTATAGTTGCAACTGATGACTCCCAGAACTAGTCTCTTTGTCCTTTTTTCCCACTTATTAGAGATGTCAGAGAAAGGCTTATATACTGTCAGTGGATAGAATGCTTGGCTTTCTTGCAAAAATATTGCATACTATTTATACATGACACCCCTTATCTTTAAACTGATTTTTCTTCTGGTCATGATGTTTGGTGTGCTACCTAGGCCTAATTTCTAAAATGGAAACTGATTAAATTTTTATGTGTCTTTGATTTACCACATCTAAGTGAAATTCATAATTTGTATTACTAGGAATTTTTGAACTGATTAAGTAATTTTTAGGGGAAAAAAGGTAGAGTTTTAGAAAAACTGTGTGAATAAGGTGAATTGAACTTTCTTATCTGTACAGTGATGCAAATGAATGTGAGCTGCTCTTTCTGTGCCTTAAACTGGTCAAGGTGAGCCCAGCTTGGGTCCAGAAAGCAGAATGCTTTACCAGTGTGGTGGTACATAGAACCACCAAAATAGAACACATTTATCAGTGTTCTATTTTACTTTGCAGGGCTAATCCAGCAAGCTTCATTATGTGGCTTCCCCTGACTACCTCAGATGTGGATGTGTGATTTCTGTACCCATATGCATTGCCATAAATGTGAGTTAGTTACTGAATGGGAATGGAGTTTATATAGCTTTGGTAAAAAATAATTGAAGAACAACATCTCAAAGATTTTGCATGAAATTTGATTTTGGAAACTGAAACTGAACATGTGAATAGATTAAGAATTTGATTATGCAATCCTCACAAGAAGAAAGTTTCTTCCAGAAGAAGATAATAGTAAGTATTTGTGGCAAAAATTAAAATTTCTGGAACGATTCTGTAACCATTTGTAACATTCATGGTTCAAAGTTAAATGCTAGGGCTTCAACATTTTTATTAGCTATTTCGGACTGCTCATTTGGGGAACTGGAGAACTGTTATTTTCTAGCTACAATGCAGGCTCATAATTAATTGGAATATTTATTCTGTTACTTTACAGGTGTGCATAATGTGTCTTTTACATGCCCACAAGGCTTTTCTAAGAATACCTTTGAAAAGTTAACCCTTCCCTGAATCATGACAGTAACCTCCATGCCAAAATATAGGTCAAGTTTTTAAACTTCCTTGGTTAAGGAAGTTTAAATTATATCGTCCTGTGTATTTAAGTAAAAGAAAGAACAATGAAAAGGAATCTGCTTCAAATCAATTCCCCTTACTATTTAAAACTATTTATAGAATAACTAATCAATGCAAAATTCATAAAAACCTTGGGAGAATATAATACTGGTCCGTATATGCACTTCTTTGCAAGTGTAAGTGTTCTTAGGCAGTATCCTCATGGTTGAAACCAGGTCTTAGCTGTCAGTGATACCATATGTAGTAATCTTTACTGATAAACTTAGCCCCTAATCAATAATTTCACAGACTAGGAATGTAAAACATTATATAGTCTTTCGAATGAGAGTTATGTTAGTTGACGAGTTTGTAAAAACAATATGACACTTGTCTTCTAAATAATACTGCAGAAGTCTCTTGTAAATCCTTTGGCAATTTTTTCTAATCCTTTACAAGTTGTAAAATCATAGCTGAAAGGCAGGCAGAAGTGGAATGCACAAGTAAGACATCTGTTATTGTTATATCAATGATGATGTATAACCAGCTCTGCAGTAATAACATTTTAACAAGGACTAGAATCTTATCCAAAACGAGATCTCATCCACTTCCATGTCTTCATTTGCTGCATTCATAAGAATGAAGTTTATAATTGGGAAATGTTACCAGTTAGTGCTTGTTGGACATCACAGGTATGCTACAGTCTGATTTGGATTAATGGCCTTGAAGCCAAGTCATATTTTTACAGATAGCAATATCTGTAAACCAGCTTCAAAGTAATGTATTTGTGTGCTGCTTATAAAAAGTATTCACCATTACTAAATACACTAACACTGTATTTTACAAGTTCAGCACAGTGAAATGTATATAGTATTAATGTATATTCTAATCCATTAAAGACAAACAGTATATTATAATTCATTTAGAAGAGGATTTACAAATCAGAAGTGTGGAGGGCTATTCTGGGAAAATTTTGGTGTGTAGATACAGCTTTCTTTTAGAGACTGTGTTATTGTGCTGATTCAAAAACAAATTCTTATTAACTACATTTTTAGTGTCACATAAGATGTAAAAAGGTAAATTTTCAACTTGCTTGGAATTGGTACAAAGCTACAGAAGTGTTAAATAGAGAGAGCTTGGGAATGGCAAGGAACCTTTCCGGCTCTAGTGGAAAATGGGGAGAAAATATATGTTTTTACTGTTACGCTTTTTGGCCATGCATCAGTAGAAAAAAAAACAAGCCAAGGAAGAAATATCTGTGTACTTCTTTCTTTCCTTAAAAACCTTTGGTTTAATCAATGGTAAAATGGGTGCATTCTAGTATATCTGAATACTGATTTATCCAGTAACAGCTAATTAGCTCCTCATTTTTGTGACTTCATTGTGGAGTTAATATGAATTGAAAAAATGAGACCCATTCCATTGTTCTGTATGATTAAGTGTGGAGGTTTTGACTTTATTCTAACAGCCCATGGGACTCAATCCAAGAATGTCTATGGGATTTGGTCCAAAAATCCAATGATCCAAAAGCTTCCTGGTAGGGTTTTTAAACTCAATACTTCAGCTTTCAAGTTCTCGGGCTTTCTGTGTTCATTTTGTTACTGATATAGCAGTACAATATGCCTTATTTTGTTATTATTTATTACTTTAAAAATATCTTTGTAACTATAAATCTTTTAGGCCTTTTACCAAGATAGAATCTTACTGGAATTAGAAAAATTAATTGATTTGCTCTTGAAGAGTCTGCTCTGGTTTTCTTTTCAGGAAAACCAGGCAATTCGGCAGAGTATTGTGTGTGATTTTTTATCTTTTACAAAGTATCATGCATTAGTGCATACTAATACTGTGGCAGTATTTACCCCAATATGCATTTGTTTTCCTTCAAAGTTATTCCAGTTCGGAGGAATACATACTTTTTATCTTCTTAAGCCAAGAAAATGTACCTGTTTATGTTGTTTTTAAAAAGCATTGTATTACCACTATGCTGTGCTTTAAAGAACAGAATATGCCTACCTTTGTCTTTTAGAATTGCAAATGCTGCTTCACTTATGGAAGAGCTTTTAAACAGATCCTACTGGAAGAACACTCAGGGGTCTAGTATATATTTAGATATATTAGATACATTCAGATTCCTGAAATATTATTCGAGAGAGAAACCCTACTAGGACTTTTGTAACCATGGGAAATTATCTTCCCAGATACAGAATGGAGAACAAATGTTACTGTTAATGTCAGTATCCAGTTACATATTTGTGATGGGTAACCTTTTTTCATTGTCCTTTCACTAAATTTATAGACTACAATGTTGATCTTAAACTTAATGTGCAGACTAATGAAGGCATTTATAAATTAAGATTAAAAAAAGTGTAGTGAGACCACAGATGTTACTGAAAAAGAAAATATCATGCTGAAATAGCATTCTTCAAGAAATGTTTCAGGGAACTATTGGATTTAATATTTCTGTTAATGACACTGGCAAAACAAAACATGCTAAAAAAGTAGTAGGTGTTAGAGCAGAGAAGAGATAAGATTTCATGCAAAAATGCCTTACTGCTGGGTAACCTTGAAGTGTGCAGTAATAAAAAATATAAATTTCATACAAAATGGAATGAAAGTCTGTAATACAAGGTGAAAATAACAACAATTTCTGCTATAAGTTACACTTTTTTGACTGTAAACCTGTAAAGAGCTGGAGGTTCTTGTGGATCTGGTGTATTTATAGTTAAGTCAGGTAAGTGTTAAATCCATTGTACAAGACTTGGATATGTCTGAACATCACCTGGAATACTGTGATGCATTTTTGGTTATCTGCTTTTATTAAAGATGAGTTCAACTGAGATAGGTGCAGCTAAATGGAATCAGGTAAACCTCAAGGAAGTTGAAGAGCGTGGGTTGCTTAGTCTAGTAAACAGAGACTGGGAGGTGGTACAGTAGTTACCCATGAAAACATGAATGGACAATAAACCACAAGGCAGGAGAAAGACTTCTCTAAAGTAAAGGGCAGTTATCAAAAGAGCAACTTTTCAGAAACTGGGCTATTATTAAACATGAACCGAAAAATTATGTTACTGCTTATAAAATGCCTTATGAATAGACGCAACAGAGAACCAGACAGTTTCCCCTACAAAGTTTAATAATTTATGTAAGAGTTTTTAGATGTGGTTACCTAAGTTACTGTGAGACTAGACTCTTTCATCACACTTTGGTTTCTTAGTTGTTACATGTATGGTTTTTTTTGTTTCAGTCTTTTTTTCTTTTTTTCAGTAGATAAACACCACTCAACACTCTTTCATAAATATCACAATTATGCACAATCTGTTTTCCCAGGTAAGGCACAGAGGGCTTTGAACTCCTTTTTCTACTGCATGACTCTTCACCCACCCTCAGTGAAATCTAATCCCTGTTGTTTGATGAACTGTTCTCTTTCTCACCTTATTGTGATTGCTTAGGTCCACAGATGGTTCAAAAATGACTTCTTTCATAATGTTTGGTTTGTTTCATGCAAGAAACTAATGATGAAGAATGTAGACAGTACAATTGACCCAATATTATGTCTTCTCATGCTTGTCCCGATCCTGAGTTCTCTGTTGTGTGTGAATCATGGCATCATCTTCAGGAAGTAATTATTTCTTCATTCATGTTGAGTGAATATATCTGTGATAAAAACAAACTTTGTTTGTTTTCAAGAAAACAAGTTAATTAAACATTGTTAATTATTCAGAGCTATAGGCATACCATTTGAAAGCTTACTGGTTGTGCTTAAAAAATTCTTTAAAATATTGAAAATTGCTCTTTAAGTTTCAGAATTTTGAAAGTAGAATGAACCTGAAGTTTTATTGTGCCATGATTTACTTTTTAATTGTCTCACATTTTTACTTTGGTTTTCAACAAGCTTGACTTTAAAGAAGTACGGGAAGAGGTCTGTCTGTATTAGCTTTTATTAAACCAATTGAAGTATTTGAAAAAGTTATGCTTACAGGCATAGAAGTCTCTCTTCCATGTGTGAAATAGAAATAGCAGCAAAATAGTTGAGAACAGTTGCTCAGAGATAGCAGACATGCATCAATTCAGCCATCTTTGAAAGAAAAGCAGTTGGTACTTGCGGAAGAGACAGGATAATATGGGGATAGGGGAGAACAGGAGAGAAAGACAGATTATCTGTAGGGAAAAAAGGTGCTTGTTGCATGTGAAACACTGGTTAGTCTGAGAGAGAAGGAAGGGAGATTAAAATGTGCTATAAAACCACTTTCCAGCATCCATGTTATTTGGCATCCGGTAGAGTTGCAGGTTTTGCTTACCAGAATTTGAAAAGTGTTTCTGGTTTTCACCTGAGCATAAGGGCATAGCGTGTGAGCCATCAGAGAGGAAGGAATGAAAGATCAGAAGCAGAGTGACTATTGAGAGGTGTTCACATATGGGTACTTAATCCTCTCTAGTGTGTGTCTGTTCATTCCAAGTAGTTTTATACTGATCATAGGTCTTGCAATGGCAAGTTACTGGAATAAACTGTTTAAATTCCTGAAAGTGCAGTTGTAGAATTGAAAGATAGTGGTGGTTCTGTGGAGAGTTTATTTACTACAGTAATAATAGGGATTTTAACGTTTCGTGTTCAAATATGGTCTTCATTCATTCATTGTCTTTGGAGTGTACCTAGAATATTCCTGATAGTGAGTTTTCTGAGGTTAGAGACAATTAGAACATCAAGGTGTTCCTTGGAAAATATCTCTAAAATTACTTCTTCTGTAATTGCTTATAACTGGTTTGTGATTTTTTCTTGAAGTGCCAAGTACAATTTTATTTGACAGCTGTAATTTCCTCTGTGGTGCTCAGGTATCTCTTTCAAATAAACACAATCTTTTTGTAGAGGTGTACTTTTTAATAAAAGTCTCCTTTGGATAGTTAATAGTTCTGTGGATGGTATCACAAGATATTTTTTTAGGGTGGATGGGATGGCATCTAAGGTTGCCCAATGTGAATAAGTGTGTCTGTGTCTGTGTATGTGTGTGTGTATGTATCAGATGGTTGCAGATTTATGGAGATAAGTTTGTAAGTCTGTGGGGTTTTGTGTGTATTAGCTTGTAGATTTCCATCTTTGATCTTGACCTGAGTACCTAGAAAGGATCTTATTATAGGAGTATTTCAGAGGCAGTTTGAAAAGAGTTATGGTTATTGAATGCAGGATTTCAATTAATGAGGAAGTCCAGTTTTCTAGTCATGGTGATGGGAATGTTATTCATGTGTCTAATAGAGTATGGACTTGGTGCTACATATCTAATGGTGAGTACTTGTTATTTTATTTAGATTTGAAAGCTGCTGCTTTTGATTAAAACATGAGGAAAGTTTATCCTTTTTTATCTTTTTTTATCTTTTCATCCTAAAAGTTTATCTAGGATATTCAACAATGCCAGCTACCCTACTCCTGCTTGTGTCCTTAGACCATCTTGATTACAACAAAGTGCTGTAGGAGAAAGAAAATCCTTTTGCCTTTCAAGCTCCCTTTTTCTAGTTTATCTGCACTGAAGCTGACCTTTGCTAGCCCTGTTTCTAATTCTCATATACTCATTTTTAGTAGAGGATATGTGTTGTAAGTAACCAGGGTCAAATTTCTGGGCCCTTGTATGTTAACCCAATGATTTCTAGCCCCTTTTAATCCTTTCCTACACCAGCAGCTGTAGTAATAAGGGTCAAGGGGCTGCTAGGGATTGAGGTCATTAGCTTTTGGGTTCTATTTATTCATTTTGTTGGTGTGTTTCACTGATCAGTCTTAATGGATATTATCCATTCAGCTGTATGGTATTAGAAGAGCATTTGACCTTGCCAACAACATGAAGATTCAATTTTCAAGTTTCTTTTACTTTGACTATAAGCTGGATACTACTTTTTAGATATAGGAAGAAATTATCTCACGTTTCATTATGCTGTGAACTCTCTGTATATCAGTTTGAATACCTCAACAGTAATGTGTATAAAATCAGATCCCACCGAAGGAATAAAACAACTCCAGTGAGGTCAATGAAACCTTTTAGGGATTTCATTGTTATTAATGATAATTTACTGGGAAAGGACTGTTTGCCACAAGTAAACTGCTAGGTTTTATATTACTGCTTAAACCAGCACCTTTATCATTGCTTCAGCATGTATTTATCTTTCTTTCACAGAACCACCAGCACACTCAGCCTGAGTCTTTGGGTCTATTACTGTTTTGTACATGTAGCAAAATGGTGAATGCACACTGTAAGACAACAGGAAGAAAAATAGAGATTTTATGGCCATCAGTTTGTCTTTAGCTAGCCACTATAAATGCAAAGCTAAATAGTTAGATTCTTAGATTTCCCTCACTTGTGCATAAGGTAAGGTAAGACAATAGACATTAGCACGTTACCTGAAAATTGACAAATTTGTGCTTTTATGAACTTCAGCAGAAACAACATACCACACAGCAGATTCTTCACTGTATCAAACTTTTAGCATTCTTTCTTATGCTGTAGTTAAAATAGTTTGGTTTATGCCTTGACGTTGTCAGCTACTACTGGTGAGAAGCAATTCCTTCACAGTGAGGAGGAAGGAGTTTATTGTATTTGATGGTTTTAGTGATATGGACGCATGCTCACTGGTATTGTACTGAGATCAGCTAACTCATTTCATTAAGTCCTTTAGGTAGCAGTTATATTTGGTTAACACTGAGTTGGTATGGATCTGAACCAGAAACACAGAAGTGAAAAGCTTTCTATCCTACTAACAATTTCCTGAGCCTTCCATTCTCCTATATTAAGAGGGGTTTTTATAAAGTGGAAAAATGCCTCATCATAAAGTTGTAAAGTTAAAACTGCAGCCCCTCTCCCTTCCCCAACACTCCTTAAACTGTGGATCTTGTTTGCTATGGGAAGTGAGCTGCAGGAGGAAGCCAGATGGCAGCTGTATTGAGCTGCCGCTTTGTTGTGCAGGATGGGTGCCCCTCCTCCCTGCTCCAAAGCAAATGTTGATTCACGAATGAGGGGTTTATATATCTGAATGAGGGATTAATAAGATTTCTTTAAATATCTGCTCTTTAAATAGTTTGCAAAAGGAATTGATCCTGTGCTCATAATAAGAAACAGTTTAAGACATGTATGTGGCAAAGTTGTATAATTTTAAGGTGGACTTTCTAAAATGGTGCATATAGCCATTGTTATTTTATTGCTCTCAGTTAAACAGCCTGCTTCTTGTGAAACATACTCCAAACAGAAAAATATGTTTATATTTTATTTTAAGGTAAAATATAACTATTTTGTCAGCAATGGACTAAAATTACAGAAAGTGTTAAAATATTTTTAAATTAGCAAATTTCTAGCCATAGAATGCTTATTAAATGATAAGGGGAAGATACATTAGGGGGGTGGACCTGATTTACTTCACAGAATCTCTACCAAATCTTTGAGTGTTTCATGGGACTTAAAAGCATTTGTTAAAATTCTACAGGGCTGATTTTCTTTCTAATTTTTATTTGAATTTCTTCATAAAACACAACTTGTGTAAGTTTGTATACTTTTTAATTGTTGGCAGACATGTTTGATTACCATTGTATTTACGATACCGAATACTTAGGAGTTTTAAATTTCCAAGTGTGCCAAGTTGGATCTTCAGTTAAGACCACATACATACACAGTATTACATTTATGATGATAAAACAGAACTTTATTTCTTTTACTGATTACTAGGATCATCTTTTTGTAAATCCAAGAACAATGAACAGTTGTAACTGTAAAGCTCACCATAAGCACTTTTTTCTAAATATCCAGTGCTGAATTCTCTCTGGCACAGTTGTCAACTGCATGTTCCGGGCTCAGTCTTTTGCCATAAACTGCATTCTAAGCACAATGGAAAGAGCATAAAAACATAAGAATTAGGAAATTGTGTTATTAAGAGGCTGCATTTTTAACCACCATGGGGGATTTATTTAGACTGCCTAGTGTGCAGAATGTGTTTTTAAATGTAAATAGCTACTGAGAAAAAATTCAGATCCTCAGATGAATGTTAGAAAGGAGCTTAACAAAATATTTTTAGGAATATATACCAAAAAAAAAAAAAAAGTAGTTTTCCCTGCTGTTTTCTTCTTCTTTTTCTTGCTGTCTTACTCTCTTTCTGATGTCAGTTTGTATCTTTTATAATGCAGGTATAAGATGAGAGAAAATGGGGGAATAACTCTGTAGTAGAGATGGAAAGAGTTAAATTAACTGGGTCAGAATGCTAAAACTGATATTCCTTCATCTCAACATACCACATTAGAGTAGTTTGGGGTGCCTGGCATCATCATGACTAGTAATATATGTAATATCAGCAGTATTCAGGATCATTCAGAATTGAAGTGCATATGGTTTATAAATAAATAAATAAATATGCATTATGTGTCTTTGTGCATATTACAGATACATAATAGGCAGACATATATGTTGAAATCTATGTTTCACATCAAATCTCTATAGCATGCTTCATGAGGGAGACAAGACCCATGTGTTTTGCAGAAGCTTTTAAAGCTGTTTCATTTATTTTATTAGCCTTTAATGAATGTAATTAGAACCCAAGTAATTAAATGCAATTGTGCTCAGTATGTTCCTGTTGTAAATTGCCCTAAACAATGTGCATGGTGTGAACAAATTTGTGGGATTAATAGAGGATAGATAATGTTTTTGGATAGTATTTCACACTAAACGGCCGCAGAGAGAAACAAAGAAGCTGGCGCAGTGTCATTAATCTTAGTCAACTGGCAGTTCTGGTGTAATTTGCATGACTTAGGCAGTGACACAAGATGGGGCTAGCTTGGGATGGGTGTTAGATCACTAGGATACATATGTATTTATTTCTCTTTAGTACTCTGATTTATTAGTAGAAAGAAGTTTGTTTTAAGAAACCGATTCATTCTGGTTTCATCTTTGTTTTTATCGTAGATTAATAGAATTACTGGCAGTATATTGTATGTGTTCCTTTGTTTTTATAGTTAGCATATTGGTTTATGGATATTAAAAAACATCTGTGCATCCTTATCACCACAGAAGAAAAGCAGATGTGCTGTGATTGGATAGTGTGTTGCTAGTGGAATAGATTTCTTTCTTCACTCTGTCTGATGTGTCTTGTTTCCTAGCTTAAAAAAACCCAAACAGGATACAATAAGACACTTCCAAATTACTTTCTGCAAAACCTTATATTAGTTGTAGATAATATATGCATTTTCATTTTACATTCCTTTTGCCCACATGATTTTCTAAAAATTATTGAATGCATGTAATCTGACTCAGCAGAAGGATAACTCAACAACCATAAAATACTTCTTCTATTTTAGTTGAGTAATACATTTTCACAAAACAGTAGTGACCACTGCAGTTAATTTTCCCAACAATTTTTAGACACCCTGGTTTGGGTTAGTTTAATTTTTCTTAAACTTAGAGCTGGCTGAAAATGTCTGTCAAACTGAGCTGTTTTGTTGAAAGGCTAAACAAAAATATTCCACTAGCTTGCAATTTTAGAAGGAGTCAGAATTAATTTGAGTCTTGTTAGCTGAGTGTTTCTGTCCCTGACCTTAACATTATTTTCAAAATACTTCCCATAGAAAGCTAATCTTTTTATATATGTTATGGTCTCATTTGTGAGAAGAGGGACTATTGTCCAAAATTGATCTTGACCCATCTCATGACACCAAAATGTTCCTATTAACATTTTTTTTTTGGTATATTATCCACTGCCTGTTTTGATGAAGAACTGTGCCAGAATCATATGTGCTGAAGTTATGGATGTAATATCTGTAGAAGATACTATTCTGTTAAATATGTTCCTTCTGCACACCCTATTGCTGTGTTATTGTGTATTACTATGGTGTTAACTTAGAAGTGTAGTAAAATTGACTGATAACTAAACTGGGGATCTTCAGAAACCCTTGAGAAATTGCAGTCCTGACAGATAAACCGGAAGGGATTTCTGCTTCAACAGTATCAGTGGATCTTTTAATTGTAATTTTTCAACACAGGAAGGTTGCATTCAACCAAGTCTGAGGAAGAATGAGATAGGCTGTTCAGAGACTGTTTAGCAAGTAGTTACCTGTTGGGCAAGTCCTATGAGCTATATTTCTTATATTTTAAAAATAATATATTTAATCAAAGCTTTTTCATCCTTTTAAAAATTGCATTGTTAAATAGCGAAAATAAGGAATTAAAAAAACAGATTTCATGGGCAACCTTGAGTCCTCTTAAATGGCTTGATGATACTAAATGTTTATGTTTTTATCATTGAATACAAAACAATTGTAATCATACTCTTAATGTGTGAAATGTGAAAATATCACAGCTGTTACACCAAACTTTATATGGTAAATATAACAACAAATACTGATAATGAACATTTCCAGGCATTCAGTTAGGCCACCTAAATCTGAAGTTAATTTGTCCCAAATGCTGTCTTGTCTCCTCAACTGTGAGTAAACAGTGCAAAAGTAACTAAATTGGAATTAAACAGGTGAATTATTCTACCTCTGATGAAAAAAAGATTAACCATGTATCAATACAGAAGGTTATGATGGTATTAAAAACAATAATTGTTTGATGCTTGTTCATAAGCAATTTGGGAAAATATAAAATACTTAAGCTATAGAATGTGGATTTTAATCAAGGGAAAGCAAGTATTTAAGGACAGTAGAATATAGTAAATAGAAACTGGCTGGATGGCCAAGCCCAGAGAGTGGTGCTGAGTGGAATCAAATCCAGCTGGTAGCCAGTCACAAGTGGTGTTCCCGAGGGCTTAGTATTGGAGCCAGTTCTGTTTAATACCCTTATTAACTATCTGGAGAAGGGGATTAAGTGTAAACTCAGTGAGTTTACAGGTGACACCATTTGGGCAGGAGTGTTGGTCTGCTGAAGGATAGGAAGGCTCTGCAGAGGGATCTGGACAGGCTCGATTGATGGGGTGAGGCCAGTTGTGTGAGATGTAACAATGTCCAGTGCCAGGTCCTGCACTTGGATCACAGCAACCCCGGGCAGCGCTACAGGCCGGGGGAAGAGTGGTCTAGAATTTCTTATTTGACAATTATGAAAGTATGTGGAGAAAATTATTTATGGGCTTAGCTGCATAAATGTTAAAGCACAATGATCTGCTTACCTGGAAAGCTGCCTGATGGAGAAGAACCTGGGCATTCTAGTCAACAGCCAGGTGGACACAGTCCAGTGTGTGCCCAGGTAGCCAAGACATCCTGGTCCGTATGAGCAATAATGTGGCCGGCAGGACCAGAGCACTGCATTGTCCCCCTGTACTCTGCATCTCAAATCCTGTGTTCAGAATTGGGCACCTCACTACAAGAAGGACATTGAGGTGCTGGAGTGTGTCCAGGGAAGGTCAGCAGTGCTGGGGAAGGGTCTGTAGCACAGTTCATATAAGGAGCAGCTGAGGGAGGTGGGAGTGTTTAGCCAGAGAAAAGAAGGCTAAAGGGGGAGCCATAATTGCTCTCTACAACTACCTGAAAGGGGAGTGTACTGAGGTGGGCATTAGTCTCTTCTACCAGGTAACAAGTGTCAGGACCAGAGAAAAAAGCTTCAAGTTTGCCAGGGACATTTAGACTGGGTATTAGGAGCAACTCTTTTGCTGAAAGGATTATCAACCATTGGAACAGGTTGTCCAGGTTGAGTCACGGTCCCTGAAGGTATTTAAGACATGTAGACATGGTACTTAGGGACATAGTTTAGTGGTGGACTTAGCAGTGCTGGAATAATGGTTGTATGTGATAATCTTATCAGTCTTTTCTGACTATGTGATTCTGTGATCCTCTGATTCTATGAAATATACCACTTCATATTTAATGTTACTTAGCTAACTTCATTTTTGCTTCTTCCTGACTTCCTAAGAGTTAACTTCAATACATTCTTGGTGGTGTTTCCTTAAGAAGTTGAGTGTGTTTCAAGTAGTTTTTCTCAGTAACCTCTTCGTTTTAGAAGTACAATTAGATTTGTAATTCTGAGTCTTCAATCTGTAGAATTTAGACTAACATAACTACACTTCTCATCTAATTACACTTAGAGAGGTTCCAGGAAAGTAGACAATGTTTTTCTTTTTATATGGGAGCACAGTCTGCATTTTGTTTTATTTGTATGATACATAGATTATCAAGTAATCTTCAGTGTCCACAAGTGCCACAACAGTTTAGCCTGCATACTTGTAAATACAATTTTATCTTTAAGTAATACAAGTTTTGTAGATCTGCACCTTGAACTAGGTACTGGAGACAGCTCTGCTCACATGAAAAGTCCTGAAATGTAAAAGAGCTTGAACTCGCTTATTTGTGTGTCAACTCTACAGCTGTCCCACCATACTACAGAACATTCTTAGTATTGTTTCTTACCCAAAGCATCTTAATAATAATATTTAAGAAGGCTCCTACTAGCATCTATGCAACCGAAACTATATAGATTATCTCTATTTTGGCTCAGCAATTAAATGTTATTTTTCTGTCTTGTGGAAGAAAAGTTATATTGTTTTTTCTTTGATAACTAGTATAATGTGCAAAACAACAAAAGTAATTAGTTAACAATTCATGAAAGTAGTTGACTCCAATTAATATGCCATTGACCCAAGAACTGCTGTTGAACATTTAATGACCAGGACTGCAATATTTATTATGAGGTCAGACATATCGATATAGCATTAAAATGAGTCACATTTGCTACACTGCATAGCAATTATGTTAATGCAAAAATATCAATGTTACACAGATTTTAAGTGGAAAAAAGTTATGTCATCCAGAATTTCTTATTTGACAATTATGAAAGAATATAGAGAAAATTGTTTATGGGCTTTGCTGCACAAATGTTAAAGCACAATGGTCTGCTTACCTGGAGTAATGAATTCTGTAGGAGGCAGTTTTCTTTTTCTACTCTTCAAACCGTTAGCACATTTATTTTTACATGAAGTTTGGGGAACTTCATCCTTCTGATTCATTAGACTAGATTGCTATAAGCTGTAGATTTCTAAAAGAATAAGGGGATTCCCCAGGACTTTTTTCTGTTGTGTTTGTTTATAATGAAAATCTTACACTCCTTCCTTCTTTCGTCATGGCCTTTTTGTTGTTCTTCGTGTATTTCGTGTCTGTTGTTCCATTAAACGAACTTTTTTTTTGAGTGTCAAAAGAGGATGTGCAAGAAGAGACACATCTGGCCTATTTGCAATCAACAAAGCTGTACTGGGACATGGATAAGTTTAGCATTTAGCATAAGTTTAGCATTTAGGTGTAAGGCCAAAATACAGGTAAAATGTGAGTTCACTTAACTGTTTCTTAATAATACAAATATTTTCTTTTGGTAGTTCTGTTGCTTCGCACTGTATCACTGTATTTCAGTTATCCAGCTGAAAAGAAGCCTGACCATTTTTTATTCAGAGCAAAACTGTGAGCATTGATCCTGACTAAAGTATTATCAAATTGGAATGCCATTGAGAAGTTTGGTTTAATTTTGAGTGTTTCTAGGTATGTTAAAATGGTATGTGAAAGTGGATGGGCTTGAATTCTATTTTTAAGCCCAAAATATTTTTTTAGATTTCAGTTCATAAAAGCAAAAATGCAAACTCCCAATTTCCAGCTAAAGATCCTGAGAACGTACATGTACAAGGCAATTCACAGATCTCCCTTAATCATGTGATTAATTCTTTCACAGTTTGAGGTAAATGGGAGAGATAATTCCTTATTACTCATGAAGAGGCAGAGACCACTGGTAAGATCTTCCTAGATGCCACACTGATTCAGATATTCTGGTACTGTTCCAAATCTTATTCTGCTGCTAATTCTAAATTCAGTGTTCATATCTCTGGTCTTACTTAGTTAAAGATTTTATATCTCCTTCCAGGAATTTACACATCAGTTGCTTGAGGAAATGTGAAAGCTATAGCAAAGAGTAATTGCAAAATTAGTTGTTAAATTTGAAACAAATACAATATCTCGGCAAATGAAAAATTCCTTGGTGATACTAAGTGGCAATAATTTGTGCCTGCATTTTCTGGAATTATCAAGGTAGTGATTGATATTGTTTAGAATATTGTAGCAGGGACTGGTTTTGCTGCTGATGTGAGTGGGAAGATGCTTTTGACATAGTTTTGTATGCATATTGAATTAGTTTGGTACCTCAGCAACTGAAATTGCTAACACAGTTTCATTAACTCCTTTTCAAAATTAATTTTAAGACATTAACTTATATTTAGGTGTTATTATTGTTTAAACTTACATATAGATTTTATTCTTTTATTAGCTGTTAATCTTATTATTACATGCTATATATTAATAGTTATCTTGTTATTATATGTTGTTTCTTGTTATTAAAGGAGAGAGTGCACACATAATTTATTGTAAATTTCAAAAAGAGATATCCTCACTGAATATGTAAAAATGCTTGAATCGTTCCACATTGGCTTAAATCAGGTGAATCTATAGAACTTGTTGGCCACTTCAGTGATTATTTCCTTCTCTTGTCTTCAGACTGGCTTGATAAAAATGGGCATGCAATAGGTTGAAGGGTATTTTTCAACTAAATTGATATTCCAAATGCTCCTGCACCTCGCACAAAGGGCAAATAGAATAACCATGACTAAGCTATATTGCCTTATTGCCGTTAACATTGCAATTTTTGTTCCACCAACATGGAATTGAGACATCTATGTGCACACTTACAAAAGGAAACTATTTACTTCTATGCTGAACTCTGCTACAGTAAAATCTGTACTTCTGTAGCAAGAAAATTAGGAAAAGTTTTGAGGCAACATCAAATGCCAATTTAAAACAACTTCCTGATTAATTTATTTGTCATCCTTCAACAAGTAACTGACCCACTGAGGTGCATGAGTATAAACAGTGTGAAGAAGGACACTCACATTCTTGTGACCAACTACTCTTTTTGTCATGCAGGTTCTAAATATTGATGTTGTTTTAATATGCTTAAGCTATAAAATATTGATGTAGATTTCATGAAAAAGCTCACTGATTTTTGTACATGAATGAGGCTCTTTAACTTGGCAGGGAAATCGTCATAGCTAAATGTTCACTGTGTTTATTTTTTATCATAATATACAGGCCTTTTCCTTTCTGTTTATCAAGTGCATACTATAATTGAAAACAAAAGTTGCATGCTTAACACACAATTCCAACTCTGTCCAGTTTATTTCTCTATGCTTAGTAGATGGCTAAAAGACAACCACTGGTGTCTTTGCTAGTAATTAAAGAAATCTATTAAGGGTGAAAAAGAACCTACTGGAAGTATAAATCCTAGTATACTATTCCACATGATTGATTACATTACTTTGTTGTACATATTCCATATAATATTTATGTTTTCTTTGAAATACTTAGCTTAGCAAGCTAAAAAATAGCATAAATTTATACACTTTGCCATAATTAAAAAATATTTGACTTGTATTACATACTTGTTTTCAAAATAAAATTGTTTTCTTATGTTAAAGTTCCCAAATCAAATAAAAGTATTTTTGTATTCTCTGCTCCAAGTAACGAATGGACAAGAATATGAGAGAATGTCAATGGGTGCAGAACCTATTGTGTGTGTATGAATTTCAGCCCAGCTCCAGTTACTGTTTTCTTTATACACAGAGATAAGTAGAATAATAGGAATGGAGCTAGTTTTTACTGTCATGGGTTTTGTTGTGTTCTTTTCTTGTTTTCTCGCTTGGACTAAATATGTTTTTGTAAACCAAAACAACCTCCTGGAACAGAAATGGAATTCAACAGAAACTTTTTCTCAGACATATCCACTGTAATGGAATTTATGAGAGATTGGTTTTTTTTAAGCCTGGGGCAGAGT
The DNA here is from genome assembly GCF_024509145.1 of Vidua macroura. Lineage (NCBI taxonomy): Eukaryota > Metazoa > Chordata > Aves > Passeriformes > Viduidae > Vidua > Vidua macroura. The sequence goes on along the minus strand of NC_071576.1, from coordinate 30,233,850 downwards.
TTTCTACCAAAATAACAGAGACCTTTAAATATTCAGATGCCTGTTGACCCGGGTTTTGTGTTTTCCTGCTGTCCATTTAAATATGTGTATTTAATCGGTGTCAGCCATTTCCCAAATGTGGGAAGCTCAACTTGGTAGCTAGTGCCATGAATGGGAGTAGCTTTTCTTGCTCCTCAGTGAGCTATTTGACTTCTAATTAGTCCAGCAGATTAAAGTGTTCCATAGTGAGATATTCACCTGATGTGTCAGGAAACCAACTCTGAATTTGTCTAGGTACCATTGATGCCTGTTATATAGCCAGTGATGATTCCCATTCCCTGAAAGAGATGCTTCCAACTCTCATGTCCAGCTATGTCCAATTTTGAAATGTTTTAATGCTATTATTAATGTGTTACATTCAGAGAGCTGCTGTCTTGCACACAGTGGGATAGTTCAAGCACAGAGAGCTTGCAACAATTGTTCAGGATAAAGAATTGCTTAGTTTTAGATCACACATTTAGGATATTGCAAAATAGTGACCCAAACTTGCACCTGTTTTTATAGGTGTTAGAGGAGTGTTCTAAATTTACACACCAGACCAATACTGATTGATTTTCATTAGTGCCTGTGATGGCTATACTGTTTAAGATTACTTTATGCCACTGGGTCGTTGCAAAGCTATGACTGTAAGAGAGAACTTGCTAGGCTGTCTGCTCACTTTGATGCTTTTAAGAAATTATGTGGTATCCATAGATTTATGTGGTATATGGATAGTTGCTTTTTACTATGTTTTCTAAGATAATTTTGCCATGTTATTGAGTCCTGCCATGTTATTTAATCCAGTAATAGGCTAACTTCAAATTTTTAACCTATTTTGAGAAAAAAAAAATAGGAGAACAAGAATTTTAAATTGTCAGAATTATTTTCTGGCTATTCTACATAATTTCTTATTTTCATGTTTTCTTATTTACAGGCTTCAACAGTTTTGCCTTAACTTGTATCACCCTTTTTAATAGTATATGTTTATATAGCAAATATAATACTCAAGTAGAGTTCTCTGCAATGGATTGATCTGAAATAATACTCTTGTGGCTTTGCCAGATTAGTCTCAAGATCAAAGAAAGGTTGAACTCCCTCTTAACATTAAAATATATTTACAGGTCAGCTCTTTCCAACCTTTGCCAGTCTTGCTCAAGGGAGTTAGAAACACAGGTTAAGCCTGGCGAAGAACAGTGCTTCTCCAACTCTCATTCTTCAGAGCTGTAGAGTGGGCAACGAACCTTTATGATTTCTTGTAGCATCTCTTCTGAATTTTATTGCTGTGGAAAATAGTATCATGCCCATTGGAATTTGTGAACGTCTTTCCACTGATTTTATCTTACAGGACAAGCAATTCCCAATGAGAGAGCACCTAAAGTTGTGAAACTACATGTGCAGTAGGAAATATTGCTTGAAGAAAAGATGTGAACTGGAGACTGGAAATTTCTGCCCCAAGATCTATCAACTATTTTCTGAACCACAAAGAAGAGAGCTGTTTATGTTTGTTACTACTTTTTAATTCCTGTTGGCAGTGACATGCAGACTATGAAATGTGTTAGGCTTGATTTACATAAATCAGAAGGTTGTCAGCGTCTTCCTTTTAGATGTCTATTTGCCTTAAAATCCAAATGGATGACCTCATTGTAACACAAATAAATAGTGTTAGTAAATGTTATTATAAATTTTTCCTATTACTGAACATACAGATGGAAATGCAAAGTTAAAATTTGTGATATTTCTTCGTACTGTGCTTTGTTACCAGTCTCACAGATTTTTAAGACCTTTTTTCATTATCAAAAAAGTTTTTATGTCTGTATTTCAAAATGCTTAATCATATTCTGCACACGTGGTCTTTTGTCTGAAATAAAATTCCTCTATTGATATACCTCATTGTATCAATACAAATATAAATTTGAGGCCCTCTAGATGTTCATCTTAATGAAACAGAAAGGGGAGGAAATATTTTACTCTCTTAATTCAATGATTATTTATGTTATCAAGTATCAAGAATGGCAAATATATCATAGGAAACATAAAGGGAAATAAGGAAAATATTGGAATTGGAAAAGTTCTGGAAAATTTTGTGACAGCAAAGAACATCTGTTCATATTAGTAGCATACTAGGATTATGCAATTAGATGCATTGTTACTTTTTATTAAGGTGAGTTGTTATGTCACGAGGCTTTAACTCCTCGCGAAGGAAAGTTACTGATCAGTTCAGTATAATGATCTGACTTTCTGTTTTTCTGTACACATTTTTTAACAAACATTGTGTCCTGGCAGCCAGGTGAGGCAGACAGAGCATCACCAGCAGATCAAAGGATGCAATTGTCCTGCTGTGCTCTGCACTAGTGCAGAATCACCCCAAGTCCCATGTACAGTTTTGGATGCCACAGTATAAGAAAGATATCAAGCTGTTAGAAAGCATCTAAAGGGGGGCTAAGAAGATGCTGAAGGGCCTTGAGAGGAAGCCATACAAGGAGCAGCTGAGGTCACTTTGACTGTTCAGCCTGGAGGAGAGCAGACTGAGGGGAGACCTCATTGCCGTTAAAACTTCCTCATGAGGGGATGAGGAGGGCGAGACCCTGATCTCTTCTCTGTGGTGCCCAGTGACAGGACCCGAGAGAACAGCAGTGTTAGGGGAAGTTTAGATTGAATATTAGGAATATTTGGGCTGGATATTAGGAAAAGATTCTTCACCCAGGAGTAGTCAGGTACTGGAGTAGGCTCCCCAGGGAAGTGATCACAGCACTAACCTGTCAGAGTTCAAGAAGCATTTAGACAATGCTTTCAAAGCATTTGGACAAGACTTTTGAGGTGTCTTCTGCAGGGCCAGGAGTTGGACTTTATGATCCTTGTGGGTCCCTTCCAACTCAGTATATTCCATGATTCTCTGATTTTTTTCAGATTTCAGAATAAATAGTTTTCCATAAAGTGCACATTTTTGTTTGAAATCTCAAATTTTGTACAGCTTTAAGATGATTTGCACTGGTCTGTCAGAGGTATGGTTATCAAAATGACAAAATAAGTGGTTTTGATACCACTAGTATATAACATGCAGCAAGCTGAATATCTGTAATTTTCATCACAAAATCATTGATGTTTTGCCTTTCTGTACTTGGGTGGTTGAATGTGGAGCTACAAGTGGATAGATTTCCATGTTCAGTTCTGGTTTTAGTTCTTCTCAGTGGATGCTATCTGTTATGTGAAATCAGCCTGTCACTTTCTGAACAAACTACTTAGCTCTGGAATTTTTAAAGGAAGACTTCTTTTCTTTTTACCCTTATAAATGCGCCCTTTCCAAATTCTGCCTCTTCTTGCCATTAAAATAATGAAAGTACCAAAAAGACTATGCTTGTAATTAAAAGTCATTTTTAAATAACCTCAGAAGATTGTTTCTAGAAATCAAAACATCTTTATGGTCCCATTTCTAAGGAAAGAAAGACAAGTGACTGGGATCCTGTACACTTTACTGTAGTCTACATTAATTACTTTCTATTAAAAAATGACAAAGACCTTTTTGAAAGGGAATCTGGCACTCTTTCCACAGAAATGATGGCAGACACCCTACTCTGCTGATTTCTTGACACTTCTAATTACCTGTATTCATTTGAAATCGTTTCCTTTGTAGTGACTTATTGGCATGATTTTCAGAGAACAAGAGGAAAATGGAAAACATTTTAGCAAGTTAAGAAAAAAAAAATCAACAGTATCATTGTTTGCAGCTTTTGTTGAAACTAGCTACGTGAGTCATTTGAGGGACATGAAGGTAAATGAAAGGTTATACTTTGCCCCGCACGTTGTCGCTGGTATTTGTAATGTCAATAACTGTAGAAGGTTGTCAGGAAACTGGAGAGATAAAGGTCAATAGCAATGACAAATATATCATTGTATGTGTTTGAATATGCAATATCAGCCTAATCTCACAGTGGAGGTTTTCACACCCTGGAAATATCAATCAGGTGCTGTATCAGAGCTATCCACTGTTTTCCATGTACCAAGAATTAAATGGGAGATCAGTAGATTTAAGTTTTAGCATGTTTGCACTATTTTTCCCAGATTGCTTTCTGTATTTAGTATAAAGAAACAAATTATTATCTCAAAAATAGATTGGCCTGAAATAAAATACTAAGTAAGATTTTTTAAAAAGAAAAGGTATTCTAGTTTCCTTAATTTGTTACAGGACATTGAATATTAATTTCTATATAAAATCTGATATTGCCACAATTTTCAAAGTATTTTTGCAGACAATGTCATTTTGTAATTATGTGTAAATCCTTTTTTTTTTTTTTTTGTATACAAAGACAGGCAACAACATCTCATTTAATGTGCCTCTTACAAGAATAGACCATTATTTTTTACAAACTATATTGAAATTTCAGAGCTCAGCTAAAAACAACTACAGCCTATACAGTTAAACAAATGTGTAAAGGAATAATCCTTCTGAGAGAATTACAACTAAACTTATCAAACCACAAGATTCTTAATTGTTATAAATGTGTATCCTGATGTAGGAAAACCTAACTTTGACCTATAGGGTAATACCAAATCACAAATTGTTACATTATTATGTGACTTTCTGAGATTATGGAAGAACTAAAGAGATGAAGAGCAAGGAAAGAATTTATGTCAGAGAGACATGAGCCATTGAAAGTTAAAACAGCAATTCACTGAGAATCTTGAAGGAGAAAGGTAGGGAAGGGACACAGCAGTGGGAGGATGAGTTTTGAGAATAGCAGGCAGGAAGTATTGCAGCAGAATGGTCTTATTTGAGAGGCAATTGGAAGAAATAGTAAAGCTTTTTAAAAAGTGGCTGTGGGAAGCTAAGGGAAAAGTGAGTACAAATCATTCACTGCTTAAAGATGTGAAGTCCAATATAGTGAAAAAAATGCTGAAAATGCAGTAAGGCACAAAGATAGTGTTAAAGAAGGATCCAAGCATCAGCCTTCTGAACCATCACTGGATCTATTTTTTTTTAATGAGTATAAAAATATTTACTAACCCTGAATTAACAATTTCACTCTTTCCCTGCATAAGAATTCCTTTTACATGATGCTAGTATTTTGAACATTTGTACTGATAAGGTATTACTTCTGCAGTGCCCCTAAAAATCTGAGACCTTCAAGACAAAACTATAAGAGCTTCAGAGTCATTTGCTTTTGAGTAACTTGTAGTTTCAGACTTTATTCTATTATTGTGCCTTACATATTTAGTGACTAATTAAGTCACTCAGAAGCCGTCACTGCCTTCTGAGCACATTTCGCCTTTTAGGATTTGGGTTTTAATTTAGTAAAATTAAAAGTTTGAGAATGTATCATAAGTCTGTGCTGTTCAGCAAATCACTAAAGAATATGTGTTATATAACAGTTCAGCGAGTTTGAGGAAATGCTTGAAGAAGTACACTGTTAGCTGAAGTGTTTTGCCTGGGACATTTTCTAGAAGTTCTTTTGTCCTCTAAATACATTTTTTTCCTGAGAGTAGACGTCTTAGCTGAGTTTCCAAGGACATGACTCTATTGCATTCATACAAGTGAGTACGTCCCTGCCTAATTTTAAATCATCTGTCACCCATGTACTTTGAAGTATTTTTTCAAAGGAAAACATCCCATCTCACAAGAAACATTACAAAAATATCACAGATTAAGGCACTATTGTGTTTTTCATTCATGTGGTATGTGTATTTACCTTGAGGGGTTGCTTCATTAAACCAGGTATTGAAGTGCTACACCAATTAATTTTTTTTTTTTTACAGTTCTGCCTGTGAAATGAGCAGCACTATAATTCTGGACTGTCCCTTGTCTATGCTGTTGACCTATGAATTTTAGTGTGTATTAAAGTTTTTGTCTTCTCTGTGCTTATGGTGTCTTATACTAATTCTTAGACATTTAGAGTTAGTTTAGATGATTCTCTTTTTTCTTTCTCTCCTCACTTCTCTCCCTTTTGCCTTCCCTGTCTCCTCCCCTCCTTTCTCTCCTACCCAACGCTCTTCCTTTCATCTTCTCCTCCATTTCTGCAGCCCCCACACCACGCTCGCTCTCCCTCTCTCTCTCTCACTCATTTCACTGTTACAGTACAAGAGTTGTCTTTTAAAGCACAGGGTGTTTGTCTACTTGTCCTATGTATTTGTTCCACATACATTGCTTCATTAGACTTCCTCACTCCCTCTTGCTCACACATAAAGATATGTTAGTTAAGTTTTCTATTTGAAAACAGTCTCATCCCTTGTTATAGAAGAACACTTCTTAGATTTACTATTTTCAAACAAATGCTTAATGATATTATTGTCTAAGGTTTGTTATGTACTCCAACTCATGATGCTGCTATGAGATGACTACAGTTAAAAGGCAGTGAGGAGATAATTGCATTGCTCTTTTAGATCTGTGTTTTAGCACTTGGGAAATGGGGAAATCTTTCAGCAGTTGCAATCTCTTTGTGTGTTTTTGCAATCAAGGAAAACAAAAAATAATACACAATATTTTCCATAGATAGTGTATAATCTACTATGTATTGTGAAATGCATGGCTGAGGTTTAGATGCTTCCAATACCTAAATAATTTCTAGGTTGAAATACATTACTTTGGAGATGAAAGATTTTTAAGTATTTCTGAAATAGACATTTACTTCCTATACTCATGTGAGCTGAAGGGCCCATAAACCCAGCAGATTTCTCTGATGTTATTACCTCTGAATGTTTTTATACAAGCTCTGAAAGTTCTGTAACTACAATTATCTGAACCAACTTTCTAATCTGTGAGATATTATTTGGAGTCCATGGCTGATCTAAATGAAGAAAAAGAATGTATAATTTCTATCTTGACACCTTTTTTCCCTGGAAAGATAATGCTGTATTTTGCTTTACTTTGCAGGGATTCAGCATATGAAGACTGGAATCTATTATAAGCTTTTGAAGAGCATTGCTTTGCTCTTTGGTGAAGGGCGTGTGTCCATACATAGGCCATAACAGAGCAGATTTTTCCTAACAATTTGCTAAAGTCCTCAAATTCTAGACATTTATTTCTACTGCTTCATAAATCTCACAATATCATACATTATCTAATAATTTTTTTTTGCCAGGTAAACTACCAGTATTACAAAGGACAGTTTGTATGTTTTCATTAATGTGTAATGGTGAATACCTTTTGGAGTTTAAGAAAAACACAGTACTGTAAAAGTGCTGCAAATAAATTCTTTCACACATGAATTTATTCTTGTTAAAGAGAAAGTGCTGCATATTTTAAAATAAATGGATATAAATAATAAAAGACCTAAAAATAGACTCATGCAAGTGTCTCCCAGTTTCTGCATTGCTATTTAATGCAGGATTTTAAAACCCTTACATATGAAATGATTTTTATTTAGAAATGCATATTTGTGATTTCTTTTTTGACAAAGAAAGGCCTTTTGTTCTGGTTTCTTCAGCAGAACCTCATTTTGTGACTTTCTACTGTCCCCTAGTGGCATTTTAATCTTTGTAACTATTGTGGTATTGCTATTCTGCATTGCTTCTGTGCTTTTCTGTTTCCTTGAGACTATCATTAACAAACATTTAAAATACTATTAAACAAGCCATCAACTGACTCTGGAAGCAATAACATTGCTCTTTAGCCCAACCGGTCCTTTCAGATATTTAAAAATTATATAAACAAAGCCAGCAACCATATGCTATCTATATAATGCATTACTTTGTTACAGTAAACATTTCAGATTTGCAGAATGTTAACACAAACCTGATGAAAGAAAAATGTTATTAGTTGTGACGAGCCTATACATACCCTACAGTAGCTAAAATGTAATTTGTGAGAGGTTAGAGAATTATTGTCAGTAGTCTTAGCATGATCATGCATTCCAGCTATTCTTTTTATTTTCTTCCCTTTAAACTCACACTGCATTTACATTAGATTGTTAGCAAATTTAATATACACCACAGTGTCACTTTTACATAAAATATTAATATATTACAGAGAGGTATCACATTAGTAGCTATCTCAACTGAGAGCTATTGAAAATGGACTTCTTAAGTTTTCCATATGTTCTGTATAGATACACACATTTGATAGGTTTCTTGTTCTTAAATGCATAGTTGCCTGTTCTTTCTTTTGAGTGTATTTGTGTACATTTTCCTTCACAGTAAGTGTCACATTTTCCCAATTTAACCTAGATTTTGATTCGAGTATGCTGGGTTGTTTTTTTTTTTGGTTTTTTTTTTTTGGGTTTTTTTTTTTTTTTTTTTTGGTTTTTTTTTTTTTTTTTTTTGTTTGTTTGGTTTTTTTTTTGGATGCAACCAGAAGCAAACTACTACAGTCCCTGCTGTTATGAGCTTCAGTGATTAGTTCTCCCATTCTGATGATAGATTTCATTTTACACTAAATATAAGAATATTTATTTATCTGAATTTATATATGTATATATACATAGAAAAAGACTGGATGATACAGACAGTTATGTGTAATTTTTTACAGATAAGTCATATTTAATGTAGGAATTAAGATCTTCCCCAGATTTGGAAAATCTGAACAAATTAATTGATTCATTTAGTATAACATTTTGAATGTGCAAAAACCTACTTTGATATTTTCAAAAATTGTAGATGCACACACATACATAGAAATACATACACTGAACATACATTCAAAATTTAAAGAACAAGAGCCTCTTTAAGCTGTTGGGTTTTTCAGGTTTATTTAGCTTTCTATAAGATTAACAAAATTGAGGTCAGTGCAAAAAATGCCTGTTTAATATCTGCCATACTATTTTTAGTTGATAGCTATAAAAAATGACTGCACTGCAAGTACAAGGTATTGTGAAATTTGGCCCATTAACTTGGCATTTTAGGAATCAAAGAGATATATATTGCATTAATGACTTCTTGGCACTGTGTTCTGGAGTATTATGGTTGTAATAACTGCCGCACTAAAACTGCTGTTTTACACTTTTATCTTGAACTGGAGCAAAGGCAGAAACCCTTCAGCCATCATATTTTCTTAAAATGGTTCATTGTATACTGTATGCCTTGGTTTAAAAATAAGAAGGAATGTGCTATGACAATTTTTACAATTTATATTCTTGAAAAGACTAGAAGGATCGGTGCTAGTTTTTGAGCCTTGTCTGTCTTCACTAGTCATAGTGCAATTCTGTGTAGATCTGTTTATCCATCCTTAGGTTTAATTAAAATATCCCAAAACAAAGCCGTGGAGTGCTGTCGCTTTGGGCACAAACATAAAACATGCAACCAATGTTAACGTTCTGCTTAGTATAATTTTTCAGATGTAGAAAAAAGAGATTTTAAAGCTCTCAGATTATACAAGAAGGCTTAAAATATGTTCCCCTTTACTTGTACTTTTTCATATGATGTGGTACAACTTTCCAAATTCACTCTTTTCTTTTTTCAAACAGTAATATCTTAAATTGAAGTGTAAAACTTTTACAGCCTCTGTTTTCGCAAATTTTTGTGTTCATTTTTTACAAAACTCCTCCAGTGAGCAGATTTATATTAAGATATAGCTGCTCTTTGTAGGAAACACTGAAACTGCTTTGGCAGGCTAAAACGGATTGTAAATTTTTCTTTGAGATGTGTAGCTTTGTTTTAGCAAAACATAGCTTGTTCACAACCTTAGTTTAAAAGATAAAACTATCTATATCTGTTTTATTTGGAGTTTGTGTGTTTATGGCTCTAAAAAAATCCACTGAAAAAGGTTTTGCCTAATTATTACTAAGATACTACAGAAGATTAAAAATAGCTGTCTTCACTGTATTGCACTAGAACAGTATCAGACTATCAGTGGCCTACTTCCCCAAAATTACTTTTCTCCATAACATCTAATAAAGCTAAACAGTCTCGCATTTTACTACTTAGGAGACTATCTAAACAGAATGAACAGATTTATAGGGTTATTTTTAGTATGTGTCACTTGCATTACAATTTACTCTTGCTTTTGAAGCTTATTTGACATTCTTGGTAAAAATATATAGTCAGAAATCTCATTAAAGTTCTTCATAAAATACAGTCTCAATAGGGTTGTTACCTCTCTCCCAAAAAATGGGGGAAAACAGCCCAAATCCATGTCTATGTGCATCATGTTGTTTGGATTTTATGTTAATTTTTTAAAATTAGTATTTAGAAAACAAATTGAAACACCTTGCAGATGAAAGTGTAAAGAATGTTTATTTAAATAATTTCTCAGTTCACAGCCAGGTTAAGTAACTAAGCATGTTGTCACTGTGCAGTATTTCAGAGAGTAACAGGTAAATGTTGACATGTCTAAAATTTTCTTCCATCACTGCAAGAAACATTTATGGTGCTGAAATAAGTATTAAGCTCTTGAAATGTAGAATCTTATGTTTTCTTAAAACCATTTTCCTGTGAATTAGGTGTATCTATAAAAGAGCTTATAAAATTCTGAGCATCTTTTCTGAAAATACACTGTTGTGTTCTATGATGAAATACAGTTATAGACATATATGTTAAATCCAGCTGGGGCAAAGTGTCTCTGTATGTGTGTTTAACACAACATAGCTTTTGCATATATTTTTAATGAATCATATTTATATGAAGTGCAGAATATTGAGGAGATAAAACTGAACCCATATTTAACTGTTTTAAGTGTTCTTTCATATTTATGGAAATATTTTGATGATATTAAACTATAAAGGAAACCTGATCTGACGCTGCCTTCTGGACCTGTCCTATTCATCAGGTTACTGTAAAACTGTGGAATAAGGAAATGCCTTAACCATAGATATCACTCGGCCATAGAATTCAAGTAGATCTTAAATTTCAAGATATGATCAACAAACAAGAATTTTAAATAGACAGACAACTCTGATAAGATTATGTTTTCGAATAAGATTTTTTGAAACTGCTAAAGTACTAGTGTAAGGTGAATTGTGAGAAAATTATGTTTCCTTACACACTGACATAATTTCACATGCACACATATGCACAAAGTTCTATAGGCTTTTAAAAATAAGTTTGCTGTAACCGTTTTTAAATATTAAAAGTCAATATGCAGCACTTAAACATTGAAACAAATAATTTATTTAAATGTATCTCTTGACAGATTGCTTTCTACAAGGCTGGTATGGAATTGAAAGAATAAAATGACACAGGCTAATAGGTTAATATTAATCATATCTATGGTGAAGAGGAAATTGAGATAACTTGGAAGGGTTAAAAGTGGGCTGGTTTCTTTCCAGATGTATCTTTAGGACATTTTTGTTATTTCTGCCTGAATATTAAGTCAGCAAAGTAAAAGTGGCAAATGGTTACTGTAGTCTGACAGCAAATTCCGTATGAAACAAAGAATTACTAGCTTCATTCTAGCTGATAAAGAATTACTGCACAGACAAAGCCATTTAAAATTTGCAGCTACAACCAGACAATTTTTTATGTTTTACAAAGAAGCACAATTACATTTTGAATGACCTTATGCCACAATGATGATATAAAGAACAGATTTGTCTCTGCTCCTGGGTCTAGCTTGTATATGCCATATTCATCAGTACATTTCAGTTGGTGTAGCTGAGATTGTCTATCTTTGTCAATTTTAAGATATGAATTAAACTCAAATGTCTTTCAAATGTGATACTGTACTTACTCTGTTCAAATAATAGAAATAATTTATTGCAGTAATCTGGATTTATGTCTTGGTTAGTTAGAGTAAATATATGGCCTCTATGGGATTCCCTTTTGCCCCTTAAATTCCACAGTGCTTTAAAATGTATTTGTGAGTTAGAGAAAGTTTAGTATGTTTTGCAAAAAAAAAAAACCCAAAAAAACCCCAAAAACTAATGAGAAATGAAACTCAAAAATAATGTTGACAAGCTACACAAGTTATTTCAAATACCCCTTGCAGTTTTAAGTACAGTAGTTAAGATCAGCTGATAAGGCATTTGAAAGCTAAAAGGCTGAAAATCAATATGTTAATTATAGTATATATTTATTATTAAAATCAGAACATTAAAGATGTTTGAAAAGTTTTCTCTACCCAGTACATATTTTATTATTCTGTTTTGAACTAATTTTCTGTTTATATTTGTGGTATTAAAATATTTTTTTGCTATTTAGATTATTGTGTAATTTTTACTTCCTCCTTCCTGGAATGTTCAAGACAAACCTACACCTATTCATCTGCCCATAGTAAAGAACAAGTAGAAAACTGGAGATATTTAAAAAAAATCACATTAATTGAAGACAAACTTGTATTTTATTGCAATGGGAAATATAAAGTGTTCCTCAGTTTTCAGGGGAGTCTAGTTATGTTTTTTTTACTTACAAAATCTGATGCATGTAAAAATGTTAACTCTCACTAAATCAGTCATTGCTTTTTACAGATAAAGTTTTTCAACAAACTGTATGATGAGACAAAAGTGACGAGAGAATACCCTGTTTTAGCGGAAATCTAGACTGTTATGCCTACCAAAATAGTAGAACCTTTTTTGTGGTTTTGTACATTCTGTTAGATAAAATTTATGAAATAATTGAAAGGAGTATCTGCATATATAATCATAATTAACCTTAGTTTCTAAGGTGGTGAGGTGGATGCAAACAGTGCTTTTAAATTGGGAAATGGATCTTCTAACTGTTTTGATCCACATACCTTCAGTTATACATATATGTATAAATACATCTTCTGAAACAATAAATTTATATTTTTAAAAGATTTGGCCTTTTTTTTTTTAACTTAGTGGGATAAATGGTATCTTTGATCCTGTTAGTTCAAGTTAGGATAAAGATATTGCTTCATTTTAGTAGTCTTCCCCTACCTGTTTGTACCTATAACATCAGTGTTGTGTCTACCACACCATGTGAAGAGTTTAAACACAAGTTGATACTCTAAATAAACATACATTAAGTGAAAAAGCATTTTAAATTTATTGTGCAGTTCTGTATCTAGGTATGCTTTTAATTAAACACTAGTCCATAAATAAGCAAATAATAGAAGTTAGCAGAGAAGCAGTTGATCTAAATCATGACAGTAGCTCATTTATCTTTGTCCTAACAAGACAATAGGAAATGACACTAAGCCGTTGTTTTCTATGCATTAAGATTTCCTTCTTAAACAAATGCAATTGAGGCAGTTTGTTTTTCAGCGACAGCCCAGCACGCAATGCCAGTGGCCAGAGTTTTGTCTTGTCTTCATCCAGGGAAGGATTAATCTTTGTGATGGTGCAAACAAAATGTATGTCTGAGGTCAAAGTGCAGGTTGCCTTTTGGGATCTGCATTACATTAATGTCATTTTTGGGTTCCTGACGTTAATCAAAACCAACACCATAAAGCGTCACTTAGCTAATTTGTGTATTATTGTCAATGTTACCATTAATTATGCGTTTGTGAGGAAAAAGAGGATTAATGAGATGTCACAGGTAATTTACAATGATCAGGCTCCCCAGGACATTAAGAAAACACTAGCTGTGTACGATTACCATTCAAACATAATAGTACTCATGCAGGAAAGCCTCTGTTAAGTCTCTGAATCAAGTTTTTCTACTGGTATGATATGTATTTTATATTGCCTGTAGAAGGTTTATTTTAATTCAAAAACGGTGTAGCAGTTTGGGTTTCTTTACTGAGCTCTTTATTGAAGACTAATAAAAATCTCGTACTATGTTTTAAATGGACTATCCTTGAAAAAATCTGCTCTGTCATATTGACTTGTTGTGAGATACTGTTTTCCCTGAAAAATTTCTACAGGCAGCATTAATAAGCACAAAATCTCATTAAAAGTGCAAGATGATCAACTGATAATACCATCATTAATGCAGTTACTATCATGTGATGCTTTGTATATATTACAGAAGCAAAAAAACCCCAGTATGTTTCTGTATTTATGGGATATGTATCAAGTACCACTTGTAGGTGATAAAGTCAAACTTCAAATGAGATGAGTTTGTCCATTTTTTAACTAATGATCCTATTTTTTCCTTTAATACTCGTGTTTTTTTAGACTGTATTACTGATTTATTAATGCATTTTAGTACAGATTTTATAGAAAAGTTGCTTGTTAGACAATAGGTCAAACTTTGATCCCAATTAACAGTAGTTCCAGTAGACAAGGGATTAATTTTACTTAATTTCATAATTGTCCATGTAGGGCTCATTTCTGCTAGAAAACTGAATCTATATTGATTTCAATTAACTTACTGAACTTGAATCTTCTTGAACAAGGTTTTCTAATACATCCAATATTGCTGTCTGTTTCTGACAATGATTCCTTTATTACTTTTGTCATGGTTTTGCCCCAGCTGGCAATCAAGCCCCACACGGCCGTATCCTCACACTCCTACCAGCAGGACTGGGAAGAGAATCAGAAGGGTGAAAGCTGGAAAGCTTGTGAGTCCAAGATGAAGACAGTTTAATAGGGAATGCAAAAATTTTTCACACATGAGCAAAGAAAAACAAATAATTAATTCAGTGCTTCCCATGGGCAGGTAGATGTTGAGCCATATCTGGGACAGCAGGGAGCATGACACATAATGATTACTTGGTAAGACAAACACCATCACTCCAAATGTCCCATCTTTCCTCCTTCTTCCCCTCACTTTATATACTGAGCATAATGTCATGTGGTCTGGAATGTCCCTGTGGTCAGCTGGGGTCACCTGCCCTGCCTGTGTCACCTCCCAACCTCCCATGCACTCTCAGTCTTCTCACCAGCCTGGCAGTACAAGAAGCAGCAAAGGCCTTGGCTCTAAGCCCTGCTCAGCAATACCAGAACATCTCTATATTATCAAGCCCGTCAAAAATCCGTACTAGCTGCTCTAAAGAAAGTTAACCCTGCCTTGGCCAAAATCAGCACAACTTTGAAGTCGTGTGGAAACAAGAATATCTGACAAGAAAATGGTTTAAAAGAAAATATTAGATTTTTGTACCTCTAAATGAATCTCTCATTATTTCCCTCAAAATTATCCTGGAATATGGAGGACAATTACCAATGGTAATTCCAATCAGAATTTATTCTTAGGTATAAATCATTTAATTTGATGATTTTTCCCCACTTCCCTATGATCTCACAGATTGTTTTATACAGGGTCTTAATATCTAATGTCTTCCCTTCAGTTAACCTAGCATTGCCCTCTTACCATAAATTTTATCAGATTGCCTTATGAGCAAATATAGCACTTAAAAGATTAACTGCAATATAATAAATCCCTTTCCAAGCATATTTATTGTAAGTCACTTGAAAGTAGTTCAAATTTTTATCCTTCTATAATTTCAAATTGTGGTGAGTGTAAGAGTCTTCTCATTGCCTTAATCTCCTCCTGAAAAGAACTGGTTTTACTTTAATACTCAATTGGCTCTTTGCTTCTCCATTGAGTCTGCCAGGTGAAAAGGATTTTTTTAAAGGTATCAACTGCTGTTAATATTGGGCTGTATCCCATTCAGGGTCTCAGGTATTTTTAGGACCCCACTGAAGGCCTGCTCATATGAAAACACTACTTCCAACTTGAAGCCCTATGTAGCTTCATTCTGCTACTGCCAAGCAAGAGCCATAAACACGAGTGGGCAGGGACTAGATCTGGAGCTCACAGACTGACATATGAAGAAAATTAAATTAATTCTGCATTTTTTTAGGTACATATTTATGAGTATAGACTAGTTTCTAAATAAAACTCTCTTCAGGAAAAAGGACATCTTTATTTTGCTTTCCATTCCAGGGCATTACGTTTATATAGAAGTAAAGCATATTACCTGCAGCTGCTGTTAACTATTTGACACAGTATATTAGCTACGCTAAACAGTTTGAAATAGAATTCAGAAGATAACTTGTTAAACACTATTTTAAAATAATTGGCATGATATTATACAAGTGCTAGAACAAAGATAAAGAGTGGTTAAACAAGACTTTAATGGCAACAGCTAGATTTGGAAGCATTTATGTATAAACTGCATAAAAGCTTGTAGTTGGATATGCAGGATATCATGTAAAACTGTCACTTCTTCATGCAATTATTGATGATCAAGATACTAAGAAGTAAGTGCAAGCTGGAGAATATAGCACTGCTGAATATTAGAACTGGGCAAGAATATTGCAGTGAATGATGGATCTGCTGAAAATTGCCAAAAAGTTGCTTCTGGTATTATCAAGACTACTCAGTTCACAGAATTTGAATTTGTAGTGTTATTTTTTGGGGAGCGTTTACCCTTTTCCTTTTAGCAACTGAGGCTTAAATAGATGCTGTCATGTCATGCAACTGAAATATGGAACTTGGAGAGTCCATTCTATTTCGGGAAATTTCAGCTCACCTCTCAGGAAGACACCAGAATTTGCCAAGTAGAGAAAACTTTGTGTGCAAGTTTTCCTAGGAATTTGTGAAACTGCAACAAAAAAGGAAGGGATGATAGCATGATGTTTAAAAAGGAGCATTTAAATGTATGCTGTGAATGGGGTCTTAGATCCTTCTCATCTTTGCCCAGAATCCTGTACTGCCGCCATGCCTGCCCTGAAGCTCCCTGGCTTCGCCTGCCCGGCCGAGGCACAGTCAGCAGCAGGGGACACTCCCCTGTGTCTCAAGGAGATTCAGGGAGCGGCTAAGACAGAGCGCTACGCTGTCTCCTTGGAAGGAGGAGAGGCGGCGTCCGAGGAGGCAATAAGGGAGTCGACTCAAGGCCGGGGAAAAAGTCTCGAGGAGCTCCGAATGCCATTGTATCCAACAGCCGAAAGTGCCCCCGAGGCTTTCGCAACAGCTCAAATACCGGGGCGGTAACCAGGGGGAAGGTACCTCCACCACCCAATGGGGGGATTCAGGGGAGTGGAAGGCAGAAGGACAGATAGACACACAAACCAATGGGGGAAGTTCAAGGGAAGGACCCCTGGCCCTCGTCCACTCACTCAGTGCCCAATGTGGAAGATTCTGGGAGAGTGGGATGGGGAGCCAAGTGATGGACAGGGTGCCAGGGAGGGGACAGGGGAATGACTGAGCATTTTCAGGGAGATTAGCACTGAGGGAAAGGTGGCAAAGCTCAGGGTGGAACCACCAGGAGAAAATGGGGGGTGAAGTGGCAAACCATTACAGAACTGTTACAGGGGTATAAAAACACAATACAAAACTGTACCAAAAAGAATTTCCACCCACCTCAGTCTCCCCAGGTTTCACTGCTTGAGGCAGCTTAACTTAGATGTTTACATAAATTAAAAAAAGTGTGAGATTTGATATGTATGTACTCCCTTTATGAGTAAGACATCTTCATTTATCATTGTATTAAAAAAAAAAACAACAGAATTAGTGTAAATTAGCTGATAACACTGCATCATGTAAAATTCTCCCTCTAGACGTGTGGTAGAATCTCAGAGATCTGAGGTGATATGGACCACATCCTCACCTCCCTTGCAGAGGACAGGATTTGGAAAAAATGATAAGAATTGTACCCAAGGAATAACTCTAAGGGTTTAGAATATCTTCCCAATGTTTTTGAAATACTGTGTTTTTTCCAAATGAAACAATTTTGTTTTGTAACATCATAAATAAAAACAAGAACAAATATATATGTTGAATTCAAAACAGCTTCTCTTAAGGAAACTAAAAATGAGTTGGGTAACAAAATGTTACTGAATTTGGAGATCTCTGAACATATTGTTAAGGGACTTCTTGGGTATTTGCTCACTGCTCTCATTAATTGCTCTTAGCTAAAATGTTCAGTCCATTTTGGTCTAGAGACATACTTTAAAAGCAAGAGTTGATATGTTTGTGACACCTGTCATTTGGGTCAGTTTAATGATTGCTTGGCAGAATGTAAGTCTGACTGTCATCAGAAGACTATTTAGATAGGGCTTTTTGGTTAGTAATCCTATTGCACGTCAGGTAAGGAAAAAACAGAATGAAATCTAGATCAAATGCAGTTTGCTTGAGTTTCCTAGAAAATTCCATAGCATGCAAATCACAGATTTTTTTCCTTCTAAATTAAGAAAAAAATTGAAGGTAAGAAGAATGGGTTAAAGCAAGATAGTAACATGTCAAACAGCTTCAGGGGAAATCTACAGATTTTTCTCAGCATTCTAGTTAAATACTAATGAGCTTATTAAAATAAAGTGACAAAAAAAAAAGATGCTTTACTTTCTCTGTTTGACCTTTATGCAGTGAAGGTAAACATACTGCATCGTTTGAATAATACATGCAAGACTATTTATTAAATACATTTTTAATTAGTTAAATGGTATATACATCATGAAATGTTTTGATATAACTTCTGTTTATGAAAAAAGCTTCTATTCTCCTAGAATATGATTCTGGATTTTGAAAAAAAACAGAATATTACAAAATATAAGCGTCTATATGAGGACCACTACATTCTTTCTGTACTTACTTTCATGAAAGAGATAAGTAATATATTTGTCTACAAGCTGCTGTATAAGAAAGCAATAAGAAATATTTTGGAGAGAAACTAATACCTGAAGACTGATTTTATTTGAACTTCTATTTATGTGACAGAAAAGAACTTGTGAGGTTACAAACCATCAGTTACGATATTTAACTTATTAAAATGGAACAACACCGTTGCCATTGTATAGCATTCAGATTTAACAGATGAAAGCAGATTTTCTTAGAAAACATATAGTCTGAGGGGACTTGTCTGTCAACTTATGTGCTGAGCTGGGTGAATACAGTACATTTCATAATGTCCAAAAAACACTGAAAAAATATGAAGATTTTTGATACATTTAAATAATTATTTACCATTTTATTCATGTGCCTTTTATGCATAAAGGAACCTGGATACTGAGTGGCAAGTGCTTAGTGCTCCTTGCTGGAGATCATTAACAGCTTTTATAACCAGGATGGAAACAAAAGCTTCTAAGGACGATGAGAGGAAAGGAAGGGACCCAGAGGACTAATTCTCACTCTTCTGTCCCTGATATCAGTGTATTTTACTGTGAAGTAAGTGACTGGGCTAAACTTTTCAGAAGGAATAGAAAGCTGACTTTTTTAAAATTAAGAAGTTCAAGTTTATTACATAAACTACTTGTTCTTATCAATGATCCGTTAAGAAAGCAGTTCATAGATTCACTGCAACTATTTAATAAATGGTACAATTGCTATTATAATAACCTTAATTCTCTGTCACATGTTTAATATTATATAAGTATCTTAATACCTATATTTCACAGCAGTGATTATTTTAGGTAAGAAGATTTGTTTATGTTTTTAAAAAATGCTGTTTTGAAATTAAAATTGCCCTGTTCTCTTATGGAATTTAGGCACATTGTCTCAACAAAAACCTTGAAAAAATATTCAAGCTTTTTAATTAAAATAATTTGTACAAGTAGCAAAAAAGACTCAGGTATAATGATTTGGAACTTCCCCTTCCCTTAAACCATTGAATGAAAAAAAAATAATCTTGTAATTTCTCAACCTTGTAAAGACTTTGGTATCAACTTTTTCAATTTCTTTAATTGGTAATTTTTTAAAGTGAAGTAATACACTACAGTGTATATAGTTCCAAAATATAATACAGAACCAGAGTCTATGCTTGATTATGAAATTATATGCAGTTTCTTTTACCTTGTTAACACAAACATCATCAGCATGTTGTTTTAGTGTTTATTTACATTTGCAAATTAATTTAAATGCAGAAAACTCATGAAATAGAGAGGCAAATAAAGCAGAATAATCTGCAAACTTAGTGGTCAAACAAGCAGTAGCAGGAAATTATTTCTGAAATTAATATCCTCCTGTAGCATATTCAAGGGATATTAGTCTTACTGTGGAAGACTTTCTACTTAGTAAAACAGAATACTGGCAAGATCACAACCTGGATAGCTTTGAATTAGGTTGTTTTAGGGGTTTTTAATGAGCTAAACTTTTTTTTTTTTTTTTTTTTTTTTTTCTGTTAAAACAAGGCTCTAGCGGCATATTTACTGAATGCAGTTATGCCTTCTTGGACCTTCAGTCTTGGTTCTTTATTCTTACAGGTTTTCTGTTAACCATGACTGCCTTATTGCTTTAGATCTCTAGATCTCTTTCTTCCACAAGTTCCTACGTTTTGCTTTGAACTGTGGGTCATTTTCACTTTTGCTGAGGAAAGCTGTTAATGCTAAAATAAAGTTGACTAAATGTTTCTTCAGGTTGGTTGTGTAGCAGTTATCATTCAACTATTAAGCATTTGGGATAAACCCACCAACTTTTTATATTTATCATCATATATATATTTAATATCAAATTTACAGTATTAGACCTTTATGCTCTCTTGACTCAGCCTTTGCTCTTATCAGGCCTTTTGTCTAAAATGCATGTGCATTCAAACCTACAGCTACCTAAGAGATTCATAAGTACTGCTCTGACTGAAGTCAGTGTTTTTCAGTACAGTGTTCTTTCTTCTGTAATTGGTCACTTTCTGGTAATTACCTTATTGTAAATGTTTTTCGTTTTGTTTTGATTTTAACATAGAAATGGATAAATTATAAGGTAGTGTCAATTTTTTGCCCTCCAGCAGACATTGAAGACCTTTGTGATAATTTGCTACTTTTATGTCTTTATTTCTTTGCAGTTTGGAGTTTAGTTTTCGAGATAATTAAGTTAATAAATTTTTCTCAAGATTTTGATCTACTTTCCATTTGTGTTTTCTTAGACCAGTTTGAGATCAGTATTGTAAAATTAGGATGTGTTTTTCATAGAGTATGGCTTCCCCCCTCCTTCCTACCTAATAATAGTTTTTCTTGTTTAGTATTCTGAGCTACTTCTTCAGAGGTACAGTCAACTAATGTGTAAGGGCTTATGTAGGTAGGGATATGTAAAAACCTGAAGTCTCCTAATTGTCTACCCTTGTCTTTTTTTCATTATGCAATCTCATTATAAATGTTTTTCTCTAGTGTTAAAACCTTCAGAGGTTGATTATGTCCAAATTTTTTCTAGTGAATAAGCTATATTTTGTGTAAATAAATCTGCAATATCAAAACAGATGCATTTTGGGATTGTTCTGCAGAAGTCTTCAATGCCAGCTTTTTTTCTGTATGGTACTAAAAGCTTAAACAAAAGGAATCACATTCTCTATGTAATTCTGCAGTGGTTTGTTATCTTAATTACTAGGTGTATTATTTTAAATGTAACTAAAAGGTAGCCTAAATTAATTTAAATCTTTGCCTGAGCTCTGAGATTTGAACCATGACAGGGAAGCAGAATAATTATTCCCTCACCACCATTAGAAAACTACCCAAGGTAGACATTTTCTTTTTACTGTATGTCAGGCAAAGTTAAGTGTTAGTTTAAAAACAGTCAGCTTTCTTTTATAACTTAGATGCAAAAAAAAAGTATCGCTTCACAGATGTGTAAAATATTAAATTGTTTATTCTTAAGAATATGTTTATTTTTAAAAGAATGCTATGAATATTTAGTTTATTTATATTTTAGCTATTATTCTTCTATAAATTGAATAATTCTGATTTTTACTCACTTCCATTTTTTCTTCATTCCTATTTATGTCTCTTCTGATAAAATATAATTTTAGTCACAGCATCAGTGACTACCTATGTATTTTTTACTTGTTCATAGAGAAAATTACATTTCTTTTATGAATTTTTTCTATAAATAGCCATTTGGTGTTGTTATGTATACAGTTTTTCATTCAGCTGTGAAAATGCTTTTTCATTTGCAAAGTAGGTCTTGATTATATTTTACTCAAAGTTCTTTTCAGTTTGTTTTGGTACACCTAAATTTCATCACCAACCAACTAAAACAGGTTTTTTAGGCCTCACCAAGAGCTTTGTGGTGATACCCCTGAGGTATCTTCAGAGTTATGCAGTTGTCAGAGTCTAAAGCAGACTAGGTCTTCAGTGAAGTGACAATATAAAATTTCTAAAAAAAAAAAAAAAAAAAAAAAAACAAAAAACAAGCAGCAGCACTTCTGTTGCATCTGAAGCCAAGCTGTGTCAGCACTTCTGTGGTCCTGCCTGCCTTGGCCCCAGGATTGTGATGCAGCTCTTTCCCTTAATCTGTTCTGTTGACACTGATGCTCATCTGATCTTGTGATGAGCTAGCTCAGGCAGGGAAAGTCAGCAAATGTTTTTGACTTGTCTTGTTTTCTCTTATAAGGACAGTCTCCTGCTAGTTTATTTCCTGAAACAGAGAAAGGGAGAGGGACTCCAAGGGTGACATTTCGGGTTGATGTTAACTGTTGTGGAATCACAGCCTGAGGCTATAGTGCAGCTAGAATTTTGAGATGGAAGGATCCACAATGATTGTGAAAAGAAAAAGCACCCTGACCCTAACCTTAGGAACTCATTCCAGGTGCATTCTCCTTTTTCTTCAGCATTTTATTTCTGTATAAAATCAACCATTTTTGGAACTGATTGAAGTGATGATTGCCTTTTTTTTTGCTGATTGGTGTTCAGTCAGATCAGTCATCACATAGGGGAGTGAGGAAAAAATGGGGAAGGGCTAACTGAAATTTCCTCTTTATTGCAGGGTTTATGCTCTCTATAAATGTTAATTTAATTACATATTGTGAAAGGCTGCTATAGTTGCTAAGAGAGATTCACTAGGGTCTGCATAGAGCATAGCAGCCAATGGAAAGAATTGATAGTCATTATGCACAG
This sequence comes from Vidua macroura, assembly GCF_024509145.1. Taxonomy (NCBI): domain Eukaryota; kingdom Metazoa; phylum Chordata; class Aves; order Passeriformes; family Viduidae; genus Vidua; species Vidua macroura. Next base: position 30,211,306 of record NC_071576.1, on the reverse strand, counting down.
AGACTCATAGCAACTGATGACAAAAGCCTATATGAGATACATTGAAAATTTCTTGCAGCTGATGGAAAAGGTCCAGACTTGTCTAATGTGGGAAACATATAACAGCTGATACAGTGACCTATGGGTTCTAAAGAATAGTTATGGGACAAAAAATTGGTCAGGAACTTGAAAGTGCATAAGGCTTTTTTTCTCCCCAAAATAAAACCAGGTTTGCAATAATCTGCAGATGCCCAAATCTTTTCCCTCCCACACCCCAGAGACTCCCTAATTGTGAATTTGCATTGTTCTTCCCTTTGGTTTTGCCTATGGCCTTTGGCAGCTGCTTTGCTGATCCCACCCAGTAACAAGAACACGATTGGACATCTGTCATCAATCATTGTGGGAATGTGATGCTTACTGCATTCAAGTAGAATTTGTGGTATAATTGCAGGCAGGCAGGTTGTATTTTCAGGTAGTAAATTAGAAGACCTTGAAAAGATAAAGGAAAGGAATTGGCATTTCTGTTCTTAGGTTTCCAGTATTTTTCTCTACTTTTTCAATTAGAGGCTGTAAGTTGGATATAAACTTTAGCTAGTTTAGGCACTGGTCTTTTTCTTTTGTATCCTGAGATGTTAAATCTTGTACATCAGTGTAGCCACTTTGCTAGATAACAGTCTAGTTCCTACTTGCAGTGAAGTCAAATGATACTTAAACTTCACAGTAGCAGAGCAGTACAGGTGCACTGGAGACATCTCTCCACTAAATAATTTTGTGTCTGTTTACAGTGCTCCTTGAGCTGTAGTTGTTAGGTCCATTCATATACTTGTTTACACAGTTGTAAACATGCTTACATTGCAGATAGTAAAGATGCTGAGCTTGGAAATCAGCAAAGGATGCATGTAAATTTGACAATATACTGTAAACAAAAAGATATCTAAGAGTAATCTTTACCTTGGACTCCATCAACACAATGCTGGACTTGAAGCTGCAAAAGGCAAGCACAGTTCAGTGCTAGCTGGGCTTCAGCTTCTGTTAGATACAGGAGGATCTGGCAGCCAAAAACATCTGCTTCTGCATGATTGAGGCTATAGAATTTCAGTAGTTCTGAGATCAGTGGGTTTATACTTGTTAAGTATAGGTTAAGGTCTGCTGGGTTTCAGAGTACACCAGAGTACATTTTCAGAGTACACCAATGATGCCAATCAATTGAAGCTATGGTTCAGGACTGTCAGCCTGTCAACAGATGGTCCCATTGAATTCCATCACATGTTCTGACTGTCCTTTCCAAAAGTCCATCTCTGTCCTTAAGTAACAAATAAGTTCTAGCTATGTGAAAGGATGGACACAGTACTTAGCTCTGCAGAGGTACTATTTCTAGAATAGAATAGAGTATTTTCAGTTGGAGGGGATCTGCAATGATCTCCCAGTCCAACTGCCTGACTACTTGAGGGCTGACCAAAAATTAAAGCATGTTATTGTGGGCATTATCTGAATTCCTCTCAGCCTCTGACAGGCTGGGGGCACCAACCATCTCTAGGAAGCCTGTTCCAGTGTTGGTCCTCTTGCATCATCAGACATGGAGCATCATACTTACTTTGCATGAAACCACTGATGGCTATTTTGCTCCCAATTCTAAGACTAGGTCACTGGGATCAACACAACTGTCAACATACCCTAAGCATAATTTACTTTTGAAAGAGTTTTAAGTTTAGAAGCATTTGGGAAACATATAAGCCACAATTCCCACATCTTTAGATTTTGAAACATACATGCCTTCACAAATTATTCTATTGTTTTGACTGATTTGTGGAATTTAAAAACACAGTAATTGATTGGGGGGACAGTTTTGTTATATTTTTTTCCACCATAAATATAATTATCTTTTACAATATATGTTTTGGACCAAATTCCCAGATTCTATTCCAGTATAGCAAGAGAAGTTGTTTGCATTCCTGACTGTGGTTGATTCTTATATGCATTCTACCTTTACTTTTATCATGTTGACACTATTTCTTATCTTATAAAATTTGAATATATGCATTTGATACAATTTTAAAGTATAGCTTCAACTCATTGTATTCTGTAGGTGTCTTTTGAGTTTTCAGATAAAATTCAAAATAATCTTTCTTAATCTGAACAGCCTTAGTGATTTTACAGGTGTTTACAGATGGTTTCTTGTTAACGTGTTAAGATAATTTTATCTTAACTGTTAAGTGCAGAGTTTTGTTAGCAATTGCTGTAAGTCTGAAATTGACCCACTGATGGGGATATTTTAAAGGGTAGAAAGTCTATAAGCAGTTTTATAAAATTGTGAGTTAAAAAAAAAAGGAAGAAAAAGGATGGACTTCATGCATTCTCAGAGGTCCTGGGGTCCATGGAGAATTTGCCTGTCTATAACAGCAAAGCAGGTTGTTGACAAATGACATAAACCTGGAAGATGTTTCACTGTGGTGTTGTTTGATTGTGGGTTATGCTTCTCAGTATTCTTCTCTCTGTTTTGGAAGCATTTTCTTTTATTATTTTCTGAAATTATAAAATTCCAAGTGCGGTTGGATTGTCTAAGGTAGAACATTTTCCTTAGAACTACATTTAGAAATCAGACAGTCTAAATGTTTAAATCAAATGAAGGTAAATAGGCTGAAATCCACCTACGGCCTGTAGACTACTAAATCTACCTGCTTGCTGCAGTTTTTTCTGCTCTTTTCTATTTTTTTTTTTTTTAATTCTTTTGAATAGTAGCTTAAGGGCAGTTAGGTTTTAGTAAACCCCAGGATTAAAATTTTATTATTTTAATTTTATAATTTATTAAATTATAACAAATAAAAGTGACAATGCTTTTGGCTCAGAGAAATTAGGAATTATATGATGCAAGGTAGAAATTATTTTACTATCCAAATTCAGAAGGTGGGATGTCTGTAGGAAGTAGAATATTATAGTTAATTAAAAATCACTGCTTACTAATTGTAATTCTGCAAAAGTGCTGTGGCAAAAACCTAAATGTGTGGTTCTACTCTGATAGCCTTCGATGGGAATGGGAGAAACTAAACTGCCTTCTAAAAATGTTCCATTTTGTTTGGTTGGATTTTGCTGAGTGGGTTTTTTTTTTTTTTTTTTTTTTTTTTTTTTTTTTTTTTTGTGGTTTTTTTTTGTGTTTTTTGGTGGGGTTTTTTTGGTCGGTTTTGGGTTTTTGAAGCTAACTGTATTTATTTGTATTTATTTTTAAAGAAACTGAAGATTAAGTCAAATCGCAATCAAGATTTGGATTGCACATCTTCTGGTCCAGTATACAAGTGCAATCCAGTATACATTTCTTCTCATACTATTTTGGTTTTAAAGACCCCTAAGATTTTGTTCTACTTACTGTGTGTGTGGAGGAGAAATTCCTGTAGGTTAAAGTGACGATAAACTGGTCTTAAAAGACATATGTTTTTGACATATGGAGAAAGGAAAAGCTTTTTGAGAGAAAGTTTGTTTAAACTAATCTCAAAATACTGTAGTGTTCCAACTGATAGCATACCTCTTTTTATTGTTTATAAACAAAACCTTTTTTCCTAACCATGTATGATTCTAACTTGTTCTCTGCTATTCTTAATTTAGTCTATTGTGGTGAAGTTCTGAGGCCAGATCCCATATCTTGTTATGCTGAGAAAATCTGTGTTCCATCATTTCCTTTATTATGAAAGACTTTGTTTATTCACTCTTTAATTTACTGTCCTCTAGATGACCTAACAGTCATCTAATTTTATTTTTTAAAATGAAAACTATGTGTAGAGAAAACTCAAGGTAATCTGTATGTGACTATTTTTGTCCTATGTTTAATTCTTCTCCTTTTGTCTGGAAAATTCCCAGAAAACCTTCAGAAGAAGAATAGTAAAATGAATTTGTGCCTGTTTTGTTTTAAATAATTTCAACTTAAGCATATTACAGTCCACTGGATAGGATGTAAAATCAGAAGAGTTGTCAGAAAGAAATTACAAAATAAATAACAGACCTTATTCTAAGATGGCCTTGAAATATATGGGTTTTTTTTTTATAATATAATGCTGATACAAAATAGCCATGAGTCCTATTTTCAGCTTCCAAGTAGAATCATCAGAATATTAATGTTGGAAAAGACCTCTAACATCTAGTCCAACCTTTGACTGAACATGACCTTCTGAATAAAGCCATTGCACTAAGTGCCACATCCAATCATTTCTGGAACACCTCCAGGAATGGTGACTCCACCACTTCCCTGGGAAGAACATTCCAATGTTTGACAATCCTTTCCATGAAGAAATTATTCCTGAACACATGGTATTACTCCTGAAATCTGAAATTTCCAAACATATTTAAATCTACGTTGTAGGTGTAAGTATTTGACTCTTGAAAACTGAAATCTGAATGTGTTGACATAGTTAGCTATCTTTCTGTTATCAGTAAATCTCTTGAAACTGGAGTGATCAGGAGATAAGTACATACAAATATATAAATATTGTGCATCAAGGTAAAATGGGGCCAGATATTTTACTGATGTAGGCTTTTATACTTCAGTGGAAGACTGGTGTTTTCCATCATTTGAGAAGCCAAGCTGCAATATTTATATGTACATGTACACAAATATATGAAAAAATGTAAAAAGTTAGTATATCTCAATTATTTTTTTACGTAATTTAGTTGGAGTGTATTACAGCCTTTTCAATTTGAACATAGTATGCCAATAGAAAATCACGTATAGCAGAGAAGGAATGGAGAAATCATGCCATTCATCACTGTTTTGGCATCCAGAGTTTTGATCAGAGCTAAAATGTGCTCAGCATTTGTTCTGCATTTGCAACAGTAACTTCTCTTTGTAATATATGGGAAGTGTCTGGTTTTATCAAAGAAAAAAATATTCATTATTTTGCAGCTGTGGTTACATTGAAATCTAGTTTGTCTTAAAGAAAGTTAAGTTTTACCTGGAATGGAATAACAGTTATATACATAATTTTTCTTTTCTTCTTTGTGTGATGTGGCTTCCTGGCTAAAATTAAGTAAACAGCTCCTTCTTTGCAGTAAGGGTTGCTAGCCATTGGAATATATTGGTAATCACCCTCCTCAGTAAAATATTTAGAAATAAATTAAATGAAAACTTAATGGTTTGGAGATTACTGGGCTCTGGTCAAGCAGTGTTCCGGCTATTTTCAGATCTCTTTAAGACATATTTCAATAATTCTGAGGCCCACCATTGTCATCAAAGAATTTCAGTTTAGATACAGAACTGAATCAGGATCATGCCAGCTCCTGCCTGTTAGTGTCCATGTGATACACTAGCTCAAGAGCAGAACCATAGAATTGTAGAATGGTTTGGGTTGGAAGACACCTCAAAGATAATATCATTCCAAGCCCCCTGCCCTGAGCAGGGATGACATTCCCAGATTAGGTTGCTCAGGGCATCATCCAACCCACCTTTGCAAACTTCCAGGGATGGGATACTCACAACTACTCTGGGCAAACTGTACCAGTGCCTCACCGTCCTGTGAGCAGAGTGTCCTCCTGGCATCTAGTCTGCATGTCTCCTCTTTTAGTTCAAAACCACTGCCCTTTGTCCTATTACTATTTGCCTGTGTAAAAACTACCTTCTCCCTCTTTTTTATAAGCCCCCTTAAGGTACTGGAAGGTGCTGTAAGGTCTCGTTGGAGCCTTCTCTTCTCCAGGCTGAATAACCCAAACTCTCTCAGCCTGTCTTTGAAGAAGAGGTGCTTCAGCTCTCTGATCATCTTCAAGGCCCTCCTTTGGACCTACTCAAACAGGTCCACATCTTTCTTGTGCTGAGGACTCCAGACCTGGATGAAGTACTGCATGTGATTCTCATAAGGGCAGGAGTTTATCTTCAATACTTTACCAGAATTATTTTATATAAGGAAGATTATTATTATTATTTTCTTCTTTTTTTTTCCCCATTTGTTTAGTGTTTAAAAAAAAAACAATTCATATTTAAAGGAGAAGGGATGTGGTTGCACTGTTGAGGCCCTGATTATTGCTGTCAATGAGTGCAAAATGCAAAATGCACTGCTAATTTAGTAGTAAAACGCTGTACAATAAAAATGTGTGCCTGTTGCTGAATGGGGAAGATTATCCAGTGACAACAAACATAGAATAATCTGAGTTACTCAGTGTCTTTACTCTGGTCTTTGTGACCCAGGTGTCTTAGATACCTATGTTTAGTAAAGGGGTTTGAGGAGGAACTGAACTCCCCATGGTGTATGACAATAGATTCAGGAGTTAAGAGAGCATGACCCTTACAAGACCGTGGAACCTGATAGGCTGCATCTCAGCATGCTGAGAGCCTTCTCTGGTGTCCTTGCAAGGTCACTTTCTATCATCTTTGAAAAGTTGTGGAAATCTATGGAGGTCCCTGACAACTGGAAGAAAGCAGATGTTAAACCCGTCTTCAAAGAATACCAAAAAAGTGCAGACCAGTCAGCCTCACAGTGATTCAGGAGAAAACCATGGAGTCTCCTAAAGAATGCTTCTGGAGATAAAGGAGAAGGTAACTAACAACATGCCTTTACAAAGTGTAAATCATGTCTGATGAATCTGAGTGACTCTATGATCAAACTACTGGATTTCTGGATGAGGAGAGAAATGTCAATGTCATTAAATTTTGCAAGGCTTTTGGTGTTGTCCTCACAATATTCTTGTACCCATATCAGGATTTTACAGTCTGGATGAGTGACCAACAATACCAGTTGGATGATTTGGTACAGAAGTGGTAGTTTCAGGTCATCTTCTTGGGTGTGTGTGACAAGAGTATTCAGGGGTCTACACTGACACCCATCTTCTTTATCACGGGGGTGAGATGTCACTCTCATCAAGTTTGCAATGGCCCTAGACTGGGGACTGGTTATTAAAGTCAATGGGATTCTTTTCATCAAGGAGGACCTAAGCAGACTTGAAGAAACGGGCTGACAGCAATGAGGACAAATACAAAGTCTTGCAGCAATGGACTGATTGACTGTGGAGCTGATTGATATGGATAATACAGTTTTGAATGTCCTCATAACATCTAACTGCATAAACTATACAAAAGATTGATCTTCTTTACTGAAGAAAACCACATAATTGTACTCAAACCAGATGAAGATAGAAATAATAAATTAAGAGCACTTAGAATTACTGACTCCACCCCACCCCCCCTCAGCCTCATTTTTTTTTCTTATTTAAATCTATATTCTCAAATTGTCATTTCATTCTGTGATTACTTTATGCAACACGAATGCAGTGCTTCCATATGGTAGCATCTCAGAATACTGCTTTCTATTAATTCCCATCAGATAGAATACTGGTTGACTCAGCCTTTCTTCAATTTTGTTGCTTCTCAGGCTATATCACTGCAATATTTATTGGAATTGAATGCTCACACAGTTGGGTGTGCTTTCATGACAAGGTTGAAAGATTGGGAAAGGATTAGAAGAAGAAATATTTGAGATAATTGTGTTATACTGACAACTTTGTAATGTGCTTAACTACTGTTGGTGATAATGATGAATGGTGTATAATATGGTACTCTAAATTGGTGAACAAGTCAATTAGAACAGGTCTACAATCATTACAACTGTCTTAGTTAATGAATGGGTGAGAATTTAATGAGTACTCCCTCTCTTCCCCACCCCCCCCACCCCCCCCAAATTTTAAGATACCTAAAACAGGGATTTTTTTATTATTTTCATCAGGTTGATACTGACTGATCAAATTACAGAGAGCTCATTTTCCTGTTTGGCCCGTGATACTTGCAGCAGCTGTGCATTGGGTGTGTTGAGATATTAAATATCTATCAATTAAACAAAGAGAAATCTTGAATTTTTTTATAATCTGTCAGAGTACTCTGACTATGATCTTTCTGCTTTCAGTACCATGGTTTACAGGTAATGTTCTTGATAGCAAATTAAAATAGCCCCACCCACAACACGAAAAAACCTAAACAAAACTCCAAACCAAAGAAACAGTCTTGAGCATTAGTATGACACTGAATGAAGCTCAAAAAATAACAGAATGGTTGAGATTTCTCATAAATTTTTAGATCTTTATATTTCACACTTTCATTACCCTTTTCTAATAATTTCTTCCGATGACACTTCTTTTCCCTATCAACATTTATACTAAAAATCTGCTTATTGATTATCTTATATATAACCAAGAAATATGCCTCTTTTTTTTTCAGCTCCTCTGTTATGTAAACAGTTGTATCTCAGTTGTAAGATGCAATTTAGACATGAATCTCCTTGATTCATAACAGCCTCACTCTAATTTTATGCTGATGTACCTTCACTGAGTTTGGTATGATGAATTAAATTTATACTGAGAGGGATATTTCCACATTTTATTTAAAGATTTACTCTGCCTTCCCTGTCATTTACAAAAACTGTACTAAATTTAGTGACCCATTTTAAGATTCAGGAGATGGGAAAAAACTTGATTCTAAGTAGTAGATTTTTATGCCTATCCAATTTACATTTTTTCAATGATGATGGTTAATTTCGATGTGACTAGCCACCACATACCATCTGTGAAGAACAGGAACCTTTGTGAGCAGTGAACACTTACATTACTTCAAATCACTCTTCTGTCAATTGGACAAGCATGTTTACCTGCTACATAGATTTGAAAACTTTGGGAAAAGTACTTGAATCTGTTGAAAAAGAGATGAACGTCTTGAAAGAAATCAGAAGTTTTGGCTGCCAGAATTCTGGTATTGCTATATTGATTTACTGGACATTATTCCTGAAAATGGTCCCCAGAAGTGAGATAATGGCCAAGACAGCCAATACAAATCATGTAACACTGTTACATCATCCTTCACATTTATTTTACACATTTCCACCAGTTTCTGAAAATCATGCTTACCCTCTAGCTCTTCATAAGTCACTTATCTTTACTGATTTGTAATTATGGGCTCTCTTTGGAAAAAAAAATACAATTGTACATCTTTCTTAGCTCTTTATCACATTGCAATACATCATTAAACTATTTTTTATATCATGTTATTTATTATGTCATTTAAAGTCTGTGGCTCTTAGGAACAACCTTAAAGGATTTATGTTTTATTTATATATGTTTTTACTTTTATTCTTTTTTTTTTTTTTTTTCAGTTGGTTATGCCCTATTTTAAATAATTTGAGGAAAAAATATTGCTTGTTGTAAAACAGATACCCTCAGGAATTCTAGGCCATTTAGCCTTTTTCCCCTGTTATGTTTCATCAGATTTTAGTTCTCTCCTGGAGAGCAAGGATTTAATAGATTAAAACAGCAATTGATTTTTTTAAAGTCTTTTATTTGAATTTATCCATTCTACTGAAATACATTAAGTATCTCCAAAGAAAATAATAAATTATAGACAAAGCAAAAGTTAAAATTAGACCTGAATGTGGTATAATGCCCAAAGGAAACTGTTCAGAAAGGTTACAAGCTGTCAAAAAACAATTTGTGTGGCTAAAAGCCACACAGATAGACGCTGTTAATGGAGTATCTGTAATGATTATTTAGGCATTGGTTGCTTATTATGTCTTTGAGGCAGCTATTCAGTGCACTGCTTTGGAGGCTATAAAGACCTGTAATTCTGCACCTATTATACAGAAGAAGTGTGTGCAAGAATGCACTGTGCCACATCAAACAAACCTCTCCTCTCTATTCTCTTGATTTTTAATCATCTCTCCCTCTGGAATTATGGTTGATGATGATTGTAAGAATAAAGACTAGTTACTGTAGTGAAAGGATCATAAAGTCAATCATGTGGATAAAATTACTTAGCAATTCAGCCAGCTGGTCTCTATTTGGCTTCACTTCAGTTCATTAGTTTATGGGGAGAATTCACTCCACATTTAAAGAAAGCAGAATTGCGTAAAAACTAGTTTGTAATTAATAGCAGCTTTTATACAGAAATAAAATTGCCAAGTGAATGTGCCCATTGGGCACTCATTTTTTATTTCTTTTTGTCTTCTTTGGAAAACAACTTTATTTTGTACTTGCAACCTTGGACACAGGTTGTTCATCTTCTTTTCTTGAAAATTATTCTTTTCACAATGTAATACTTGAAGTATTTTCAAATCACAATATTTGCTAGAGGAGTAGACAACTTTAAACAACTTAGGGGCCATTTGGAAGCACGGCTGTGTAATCTTGGCATTCTGTGCCAGTGCTCTCATGCAGGTGATTAGGTGGCAGTGTATAGCTGTAAGCATATGTTTAAAGTGCCATACATCATAAGCATACTGTGTTTTGCATGCTTTTTAAGAGCTAAATAGTTAATGTTCATTACTATTGTGTTTAACGGAGCCAGAAATAACAAATATACTGTTCTACTTTTGAAACCTTTTATGAAGAGCACATAAAGGCAGCAAGGCAATTGGGGAGTTGATCCATTTTTAATCCCTTAACAGGATATCCAAAATGAAGCCAAATTATTCCCAGATCCTTTCAGGTCTAAGCATAGAAGCTAAGGAGGCCAGAGCCTGTACATTTGCGTAAGCAGTTACACTGCATTGCTAAAGAAAAATAGTATAAAGATGAAAATAGAAGAAATACAGAATTTTATTTTTTTCAATTATAACTATTGAAAGGGCTGTATTGTTTATAAACCCAGATTAAACACTCATGGGTTAGCTTGGCACAGAGTGATGGACTTTCTTCTGAAGCACTGTGGGCACACAGAATGTCTTATCTGAATATTCTTGATGGATAAAGGGGGAAGAGCACTGAGGTGGAGTTATGTCTTGCTGTTATTCTTCTATATGGTAGGTGTATTTGAAATGTGGAATTATAAGAAATGTCATGGTTTCAACATGTTTTTCAGTGTTCAATTAGATCAAAAACAGGCTTTGGAACATTGAACTGTTTTACATTTTCACAATTCCTATATTTTAATGTTTCCATAAGAAAAATATTTTGTCTTGCCATTTATACTGTTATTATTTTTTAGGTCTTGATACATGCTGTATAGATTTTAAGACTTTTATTTAATTAATTATTCAATTTAATGAATTGGCCCTTCTCAGTGTAAGATAATACTTCTCTGTCAATTTTACAGCTGGCTACTGGCTTCATGTGGTATCTCCTGTGAGAATGTAACTCTGAATGGTGTTCAGGAAGGAAAGGGGCATCTTCTGAGTTCTAGGCAGATTTCTATATTATCTAGGAACTCTTTTATTCCTGAGGCAGTGTAATAGTGTCTTTTAGACACATATAGTGATTTAATTAAGTATTTGCTTATACAGAGGATTACTTAATCAACAGAATTTATCTAAAGATAACAGTGAAGTTCACCTGTTCTTCTCTTTGTTACCAGGAATTAATTTCTTTAATACAATCACATCTCTTCCAGTATATAGTAAATATTACTTGCATAAATGGCAATATTTGACATTGTTAGCAATTATAATTTAATTTATTTTGTTGTCTTCTATAATAGGTAGACATTGTCAAAGTAGAAAGGAATGAAAGAATTGGTAAACCAAATATTGTCTAGAGTATATTAGGATCTTAAAATTTAGGAAAAAAACTAAAAGGAGATGACTTTCATAAGCCTTGTATTTTATTGCAAACTTAGAATAGTCTATGGAAAGCCTACTATTAGTCTTACTACAAATACATTATATTAGGAATGAAATAATTTGTTTTAATGTCATGCAACTGTGCAAAACATTGAGGAGTCATTAGCATCAAGAACATTTGAACACAAGTGCCTATTCAATTTTGTATTGTTATTTTCTAAAATAGAAATCATGAGAAAATGGGATTGGTCCCAGGCTGGAGTCTGTACAAGCATGTATAGGAAAATGTGTGACATTTTATTCCTAAATAGCTCCTTGACTAAAGCATGTTCCTTCCAATCATTTACATTTGTTTGATTTATGACATTTTGTGGAAATGCCTGGGAGACCTGGAGTAGTTCCCTCACGTTCCATTGATGTTATTCTTTCATCTTCTTCCAATTCCTTCCATACTGTACATGGTCTACAGGAAATCCTGCAGTACAGTGCTTCAGTAGCCCTCCTCTTTTCTGGGGAAAGGATGTGGATGGCGACAGCAATTTAGGATGGGAATGTGGGAATGGGAATACCCCTTCATGACCTATGTTTATAAATAGTGTATGCAGGGAAGGATTTCAGAAAAGAAATTCTGCAGTAATAATTGCATCCTAATTCTACTTTAGCCTGCCATGGGCAAGAGATGCCCAAAATGCAGCTGCTTTTATGGGCCTATTCATACTCAACACATTGTAGATTCTCACTGTGTTAGAAGAGACAGAGGCTGGAGGCATACAATTAGATAGAGCATGGGAATTCTTAACTCCCCATACAGTAGTTAACTGCTGTCATCTATCCCAGTTATTGACTGTTCAATTTCCTTAAGTTTATTACACATCTTCATTTCCTGAATCATTGAAGATCATTTAATTACAGAAAATGATTAACTAAATGAAAATGATTTAGCAGGCAAGCCATCTCCATTTACTAAATACTGAAAAGAGAAATCAAGAATTGTTAAAATGCACACATTCATATATAAGAGTATTTAAAAACACTTTTATTGGCAGAAATTTAATAAGACAGTCAATACCAGTCATAATTACAGAGTATGTGATCCTCTAGGTGAAGATTAAGTCAGAGTTGCAAATAATAATTGGTTAACAAGCAGAAAAGGTTGAAACTTTTTTGTAGCTAACCAAAACATTCAAATTTTCTAATGCAACACAAAAATTAAATAATGAGTACAAGATGCTTGTCTTCTGTGCAATACTGAGGCATGTTGATTTCAAATAATACCCCAAGCATGTTTTTACTGCCATATGTACTAATATTATGATAGTTACTGAAGAGATCTTTTGTGAGATGGAGTTTATTTGTCCTGCTTAATACCCATTAGCACAGTATGCTGAAAGTATATATAGGTATATAGGAGTAAAATTAATGATATTTTTGAGTTTATTAAAGTTTAAATAATATCTTCTTTTGCAAAGTTATTGCAAAACTCAGAATTATGTGAGTCTCAAAGCTATTTGATATGGATTACCATTATTTGGTAATGGATGTGGAATTAAAGATATACTTTTAGTCAGATTAAGCAGAACAGCAAAACATGTGTCGTGGTTTGACACAGAAGTGATTTTTTTCAGAAAGTTAGGGTCAAACCAATCAGTGATCAGGTTTGGATATTTGCCACCTGGAGTGACCGCTGAAGGCATGGACACACCTCTGAGAACACAGGGGGTTAAAAGCAAGAACTCCCAGGGGAGCTGTCTCTTTGGTTCCAGTCGTCAGAGAATGCAGACTCTCCCCTGCCCAGCCTCAGGGAGGGTAGGGGAGGGGAAGCCATGTGGCCTGGTCGAGGTAGGCCCAGGGGGCTGAAGGACTGGAATCGGGCAGGCCCCCTTCGGATGGAACGGTGGAGAGAGATGGAGATGCCTTTGCTTCCCCCGCCACAGAGGGAAAGAGACAGAGAGCCTGACAGCACCTGGAGATTTGCCAGCAGAAGAGAAGGAGGAGGCAGGGGAAGGAGCCCAGCCATGGGAGTTGGAGTTCTGGGCAGAGATTTCAGCCGTCTGGGGAGTCTGAGATTTTTAACCTTTTCCTGGGAAATGAAGGATTTGTAAAATATCACTCCTCCTCAATTTAAAGTAGAAGAGAGACAGTCTGGGATCTGAGATGTTAGAAGAAAAACTTTTAGGTGGGAGAAGATGATGGAGTGGCTTGTGGCTGGACTTTTCTTGTTAGCCATAGACTGAACCAATTCCTCCTGCAACAGAGACTGCATTTTTAGGGGGATGCAATGGTTAGCCAAGAGACCTGCTTCAGCGACTACCAGCACAGGAGTGGAGTGAACAGAAAAGAGTTGAGGAGGGTGTGGTGATGCCCTTTGTCTTCAGGAAGAAGAGGGTGTGGTGATGCCCTCTGTCCTCAGGAAGATGATCTCTGTTCTTGAGGCCCTCAGCCCCAGGGGAGGAAGAAAATGGGGGGGACTGTGGTCCCAAAATGAGAAGCTGAACTGTTGTTTCTTTTAGTCCTTAGCAAAGCATCCTTAAAAGAGCCCTATGAGCAGTCTGTCCATGCACAGTAGTGAGAGCACTGTGACATGGAAAGGAGAGTGTCACACTGGCAGATTTTCTCTGGGCAGTGCCATGTGTGACATGGAAACACAGAAGGGTTTCAATTGTGTTTCCTGGGAGGGTCTATGGTGCAAGAGCGACTCCTCTCTCTCGATGGACTGAGTATTGATTATCTGAAGGGTGGCAACTTGATCAGGAATCCCGGGTAGTGTCTCACTGTGGTTTGTTGGAAATTGGGTGGAAATTGAAGAGGAGTGTTTTGGAGGGTTTTCATTTTGGATTTAGTGTGTGTGTCTTTTATAGTAGAAGTAGCTTAATAAAGTCTTTTTCCTTTATTTCTAAGCTTGGGCCTGCTCTGTTCCTGATTGAATCTCACAGCATTTATTTTGGGAAAGTGTATTTTCATGGGGGGCGCTGGCATTACACCAGCGTCAAACCATGACAACATGACAGAAGAAAAATCCTAGCAGCCAACCATCTCTGTATGAGATGGTTCTTTTTAATTTCAATAACTGTGATTTATGTTGATTTTTTCAATACAGTTGAGCAAAACAAATATCATTACAATTCACACAATACCATTTTTTTACCAGTTTCTTGATACCATTATGTTTGTCTACAAATCTTCATTCAAAAATTCAGTTCAAAGCCGTTCCCCCTTGTCCTATCACTATATGTTCAGTGAAAAGTCCCTCTCTGGCTTCCTTGTAGCCCTCTTTAGGTACAGGGAAAGGAAGGCTGTGGTAAAGAGCTCCTCAGGACCTTCTCCAAGTTTAAAGCATCTGCAGTACCAAATATAGCTATTTCAGTTTTGAAATTATGTATTTTCCTTTTTTTTTTTTCATAATACTTTCCTGCTCGATTAGTGGTTGAGCCAAGGATCAAAGCAGCGCTATCAGTATTCCTTATAGTAGGAGGTGTATGTGATGTATAGCACTTGGTTCAACTACTTGCCATGCTAGTGGACAGCAATTTAGGGGTAAAACATGCATCACTCTAGGAGACAAAGCCTGTTGTTCTACTAATAACCTAGGATGACAAGTCTCTTTTTGTTTTCATTTAAATTGCTGTTCAAAATTTAAATCCTAGCTGGTTGTGTTTTATCTTAATAGAGGGTATATATAGGCAATCTCTTTTCTCTATAATACTTATCAAATATGTTATGTCAACTTTTATTCCTTATTTATTTAATGCTTTCTAAAACAAGTCAAAATGTCAGCAGAAGCCAGTGGAAGAGTGCACTGCTCAGGAAGCATGCACGCTGCTTTTAGGGTGTAGGTAGCAATTTATTAATACACCGATACAAGCAGTAGCTATGAGGCAAAATAGTTTGACATAGGACCAACTCATGTTCATAGAACAGAGAGTGCTAACTAGAGAGCATGAGTTTCAGGTATTAAGCATGAAAAATGTAAACTTTTAAGATTTTAAAAGTAAAGCCTTATTTCTCTGCATTTGTAGAAAAGCACAGATTCAAACAAAGAACAAAAGTACTGAACAAATTATATTGAAGAATTACATACTCTACTTGTGTAAGAGCTGAGGAAACTTCTGTTTTTACTGTTTTTTTACATCTTGTAGCAAAAAAAATGTTCACAAGCTAATGTAAGTCTATAATGTAAAGTTTATGCAATTAAAGACCATAAGAGAGTTTATAGACCATTCATCATTGGATATGGATCATAAACTCTGAGTTTCAGAAAATAAGGAAGGAATTCCATTTGTAGCTCACTGTTGCCTGAAGCCTACCTAATGACATCTTTCTTAGTCATAGAATTAACTGAGTATCTAGCTGAAAAGCTCTGAATATTCACTGTGCATATTAAACTTGAAAAGGTATAATAAAATCTTGCATCCTTGTAGGGGATTTTTGCTGGGCTCAGTTCAACAAAAATTAGACAGCACTTGTTCATTTAGTACATTCAAAAGGAGTCAAACCTTTCAAATTCCAAACTGTCAGCTTCCATCATTTCATATGACAGCTGAGTGTTTGAGTGTAATACACACAAGTCATACTAAGTGAAAAGCTGTTAATGAATAGAGTTGCTTTTCTTAAACCAAGGGAAAAGAACACACTTGCCAGTGATTTGTGGTTATGTGTTGTGATGCAAAATGGATTCTCTACTGTCCTTGCTTAGTCTTACCTGTGTAGCACAACATTGGTATGGAGTTATCTATGGATTTTGTTAACTAGGTCATTAATCTTTTGTGCTTTCTGACTTAAATATGCTATATGATGTTGCCTCAAAAATTAAATACATGGCAGAAGGATGTATTTTTTAAAGAAATAATAAATTATTCCTTAAGGTCTCTAAGTAAATAGTGTTCACTTTGGATCTTATTGTCTCAAGGGCTATTGTCATTCATTGAAGTCGTCTGGGGAAGTATTCTGCATGTTTGAAATCAGGTCTCATAGGAGTTGTGAAATCTGACTAATTCAAATTTATTTCCTGTACCTGTTTTCTCCCCTTGCACTTTAGTGGTAGAACTGTAGGAAGTTCAAGTTTGATTTTCCTTTATCAAAGTTAATTGGTATATGTGAAGTGGAAGAAATGTATTTCTTTAAGGTTGCTTTTGTAGTTAGAAGATAGAGCTTTTGAAACTTTATAAAGCTGAGTTGGTGTTTTCCAAAATGGCATCTGTCTGCCATCAGTTGCCTTTCTGACTTGAATGCAGTATGGCTTTCACTGGACTGTATCTTCAAGCACCCATCATTAAGTGACAGCATAGGATTCCATGCACAGGAAGTTTGTTGCTTTAAAAAATTACCCACTTTTTTTCACTTTAGTAAGAAGAGCTATTTTGATAAATTCTGCCAGTAATATAAGGTAGTATTTGGTATCTGTCTCTCTAAAAGAAAGGCTGTCATACTCAGGTTGTGCAATGTTCATCAATACATGTGACATGAAATAAAAAGATATAACAGAAAATACAGAGGCAGAGAATGTTTATTTTCTGAAAATAAGAGGACTGAAATATGGAAAAATCCAGATTCTCTTCTATCCTTTGCCTCTGACTTATTATGAGTCTAGTGTACTTATTTATCTACTACCTTTATTTCCTCTTTGCTTTAAAGCTAGGGATGCCTTACTAAGTCTTGCAAAGCCCTTTGAAATGCTTGTAAAACAAAAAAAAATCTTGTTGCAGTGCAAATTGTTGTTTGATTGATTTGATTTTATTGAAGATAAGGCCTGAAAACTATGGTCTGATCTCACTTTTATACCAAAGACCTGTGAAGATGAAGTACTGAAGGGATGTTTAAAATCACAATGAGAGGCTGGTGCTAAATACAGACAGGTGACATAATTTGAGCTTTTGGAATATGGCCTGCATCACTGCTTCAGAATTTGTCAACTGCCCTGCAAACCAGAATACAATCTCATTATCTTTAGACATGCTGTATGATTTCAGGGAGAATTAGAGTTAGGGTTCAGATTCAAGAACAGTAAAATCATAAACTGTTCTCAATAAATTTCCCACTTACCAGCTGTTGTCTTCAAGCTTAATTCTCTTGTACTTTAAAGTTTCATTACCTTTCATAATCTCAAACATTTTAAATTTGAACTGATGTATGAGTTGTTGACATGATGTACAAATTTGTAAGAATATGTATGTGCTTTGAGCTGAAAATCTCTAAGCCATGGAAAATTCAAAGTGGTTTGCATAGGCCCAACTTCTGCTAATTGCTGTTATCGGAAACAAATGCTGCTTAATTTTCGACTTTTTTTTACTTCATCCATTTATGTTATATGGTCTATTGTCTGACAGCTGGCTTATCATTTTGGAAATTATACCAATAACATCTGGTTAAGGATAAAAACCTCTAAAAAAGGAATTTCCAAAGGGAAAGAGTCCTCTCTTTTCTTTGTTATGCAAAAACTTGGCAAGACTTAGAAGTACTCTGGAAGCTTCCTGTTTAATTTGCTTTGAAATTTCCATGATTCCACTTTCTTGGATTGAACTAGTCACCACTATTAGTTTTGTGGAAAAACTCAATTTATGTTAAACTCTAAAATTACATGGTGGAAAAAACCAATTAATCTATGAGCTTTGAAGTTTGCATGTTTGTGGGTTTTGTGTGTGTGTTGGTGGTGCTCTGTACAATATATTATTCCAAAACCTCTTCATTTAAAGGACTTTAAATAGCATCTAGATTCAATTTTTCTAAAATGCTTTTTAATATAGAGGGCAGAAAGTTTAACATAGAATTAGTTTTTGTATTTCTTTTAAAAATGTCAGTGATAGGCTTTGTTTTCCTTATTTATAATCACTAAAATATTTTAAAAACTAGATGCTTTCTGAAAGTTCAAAACAGAGATTCTTGGTGCCTGGATTTGCTATCTCTCATAGATTCCAGCTTATCCTTTTCTTTCATTTGGCTTGCCTAGATATACTTAAAGATCAAAAACACATGCTTTACCAGGTGTACTTGTGAGCCAGCACCACTGATGGGGTTTTATGTAAAGAGATAAAAATTCTGTGCATGAGCTGTCATAAACTGTTTAGCTGAACAAAGTCACTCTTACTAAAGCACTGCTGATATTCTTAAATGGAAATGCAATGAGAAACACCTGTGTGAAAGCCAGATTAGTAGAACTGAAAATCATCATGGATTCCAGGTCAGAATTAAGTAAATAAGATGGTTCAGGAAAGGTCAAATAGTATCAATGTTCTCAAGTGGTGATGAAAACTTCAATTGCAAGCAACTGATGTTTGTCAGGCAGTGGAATGGAGACTTTTGCTTTAATTCAATGTTTAAAATTCTGCAATCAAGAATGTTGTACCAGAAAAGCAGAAGATTATGCTTAGTCCTGTTATTTTATGAGCCTGGATAGGTTGCAGAGTGCTGTATAAACAGAAAGGAAACACTCTCCAACTTTGCCGTGAACACCTCAAAGCCATGCAGCCCCTCTGTGAAGGATGGTTGAGAGCTCAGTTGCCTGAACAAGTGCACTGGATGGCATGATGCCTTTCATTCCCTGCTCTCATTTGAGCCCATGTAGAGAGCTGCCATAAAACAAACAATGCATTTTGGACACATTATATGACTGCAAAGTTAATCTGTCCAATGGTGCAACATACCCCTTCACCCTGGTGCTTTCATGCTTCTGCACGTATAACACTTGATATGATAGATTCATGTTGATGGGCTTTATAGAAAGCTGTTCAGAGCAGTTTTTGAAGGAAGACAATGAATGATTGCCACATGAAAACAGAAAACTAAGATTGAGCCTGCCAAAATAATGTTCAGTTTTCTTCAAGGGACGTTTCTGTGTTTTTCTCTGTATAATTTGGCTGATCTATCAGAAAAAAAATTATTAAAAAAAGTAAAGAGCAGTGGAGAACAGAAGACTGAGGTTCTTAATTAAGCTAGGCAGAGATTGTTTATTCACTTTAAAGTTTAAACAGAGGCATATGGCAAAGATTGGTTCACTACTGGGACTGACAACTGGGCTCTGTTCTGCTAACTGCAGCAGCAGCAGCAGCAGGAAGAGAGAAAGGAAATAAAAAATGCAGACATGCAACTAACAAGCTCAGGGAATTACGGGAAGCCGTAAGAATCTGCTAAATTACACCTATACATTAACCTTCTTTGTTTTCTTGCTGCAAAGGAGGACATCACATCTAATTATTTATAAATACAGAAAAACCTCCATCCAACACTACCACTAGAATGAAAAATATTGAATCCTTGCTTATATCAATCAAAATTTTAAATTACATACAAATATACTGCTATTTGTTTGGGTTTTGTGCTCTTTTAAGTAGTAATGGCGTAAAATTTGCATAGGAAGAATACAAATAATACAAAATTAATTACATAAAGAATTCTTGCAGTTGACAGTGCATCTTTGAAAAACTACCTGTGTTTGTTCCAAAGCCACCTATTGCTAGCAGACTGGATCAGATAGAAAACTTTATATGAAACATATACATACAATAACATGTACACTGTTATTTATCACTGTAATTTTTTACATAAAGGATTTTCTATCTTTGCTGAAAATACATTCATGTATCTCTTACTAGACTGGATTCCACTGTCATTGTTCACAACTTTTCTTCTACAATAGAAATATTTCAGGTTGGCTTTGGGCTCTTTTATTGTGTAATATGCATGTATACATTCTAATATATAAAATAGAAGAAATATATGTGTCCTCCAGATCTTTCTAAAATCAGAATTTTCACACACAAATATTATATGGTTTTCCTTGATGTACCGTGAAAATCTCAACACAGCCCATACTGAAAGTTAGCTCTCAGCGTAGTTAGTCATTCCCCCATGATCAGGATTGCAGTTGTCAAGCCTTACACCATCTCCTCTGTTGAAACTTTCTGGTAAGGAAAACCAGCAAAATGACAACCAACTCAATCTTTGTAATTAAAGGATGGTATATCTTGATTGTCCCATCCCTATTCCTCCTACGCACACCTTCCCCCGTGTTTCCTGGTTTTGCAGGCTAATGGAAGATAAAGTAATTTCAAACAGGTAGGTGTTCCAGATGGCCTGTTCTCTTTTCCTTTGCATTAATGCAAATCAGCAACTATAGTACATGAAAATGTGGAGAATGAGGTACTTTTTTCTTTTCGCTGTTGCGTTAGGAACAGCTTTAACACACGTACCTTAAAGTGTTTTCATAGTCTAGGTATAAGATCTAAAATTTTGGATCTAATCCTGCTCTAAATTAGCTCAGTGAAAGTCTGAATTGTAGGAGAGTACATAAGGCATTGGATTTTAGAGGCTTTATATTTACAACAGACTGAAGGCCATTTCTAATTACCCTATAAAACTTAATTATTCAAAAGATTACTGACACCAAAAACACACATTCACAATTTCCGCAACAAAAACTTCTGAGAAGAGTACCAAAAATTTGGAAGAGGTTGTTACTTCTTGGTTTAGGGAAGAAAAGACACCCAACCAACCAACCAACCAAATAATAAGTCATTATGGAGGCCCACTTATTCCATCATTTGTATTACAGAATTTTTTCCTCTCCTTTCAGGCCTGTGTAACTTGCCATTTTATCCTTCACAGTACTGCTAGACAAATCTGAAAATGATAAATACAGCAGTTCTTCCACAAGTGAGCCAGAAGTGTATCATGTAGAAATGCTAAAGTCACTATTAAGCATTTACCAAAGACGTTATTTGACTGTAATACGTTGTTTCAGCAGCTCTGAAGAAAATTGTTTCTGGCACGAAGAGCTGGGTGTCACATCAGAAACAAATATTTGACATTGTCTTGTTTCCATCATGCCTTGTCAGTATAGTTTTATAAACATCCATAAAGTTTTGCACACAGAAAGGATAAAAAGGAACACTAATGATAGAGTATTCACTGAATGGGTGTCACATGCTAGAATTTGTTCTGCAGTAAAATTTGGAGACTCTTGCCAATAAGAAATGATGTTATAAAATTAAATTTTGGCTTAGTAGTGTTAATGATAAAATTATACTCTGTCAATATACATAGCAGCACAATAATATAACAGCTCTAGTAATGAAACTTTTATCATTTTAGGCTGGCAAGTAATAATTTAAAATACATTTATGACACAATTTTGAAGTTTATTTCATTATTTAATACCACACATTTTGCTAGAATTCTGCTACTGGTAATAGCTCTGCATTTTCGCATGTGCATTCAGTGTAGAAAGCTTATGCTCTTATTTTATCCTGAAAGCTAATTAATTATTGTGTCATATTTCATGGATGTGCCAACATGAAATTATGAAGAAAAGAGAAAAAACCCTACAATCTGTTATGATTTTTTTTATATGAGCAGATCTTATATTCCAACAGCATAAACAAGATGAAAAATTTTTGAATGTCCTGCATTTCACATCTAATACCAAATGTACATAATTTAGATTGCCCCAAAAGATAAAACTCAGAGTACTTCATAATAATTCCTTTTGATTTCTGGCTTATATTAAAACCTAGTTAGTAGTCTTTAACAGCAAGTAAATAGAAGTAATTTCATGTCTGGTATGGTTAGAAAGGTAAGATTTGGATTTTTTTGGTTAGTACATTATGGTACCCAGAAAAAAGCCTGCAGATTGTTTAATTTTGATGTTTTTTGATTGGCTCATTTCAGCAAAAACTCAACTGAAAAGAATCCCCTACTTCCTTTTATTACTGCTACTTACTGATATTTACGTAAGAGGTATAACATAGCCTTAGGAACAAGAGACTTAAGGGATATCACACACAGGGGGTTGTGGCTTTGAATGTCACTTTCTGCTGAGTTTAGGTGTGGCTTCTATGTCATTTTTTAAGGTCATCTTCCTAAAGAAGTGGTATTTTTGATTTTTAATGCCCTTTATTTTATCCAAATAATTTTGGAAGTTTCTGCAATGTAGCATATCCACAACAGAACCAAGATACTATTTTGTAACCCTGATAATTTTTACTAATTTTTCTAGATAGTGAGCTAAACTAAACAATCCTGGCTTTGAGAGCACTTTTACTGTACTTTTTAAAGAATTATAAAGCTGTGCCAAATTTTAATATCAGATACAATGGTTCATGTACTATATTTAATCAAGACATAAACTTATTAAAATTAAATTTATTAAAATTCATTTTATTTCTTTGAGTTAATTTTAAAAGTAAGATTTTTAAGAATTCTCATTGCTTTAAATCTGAATTAATGTTTGAACATTAATGTTTATATGGAAAATATCCAGTGAAAGGAAAGAGTGGCATGGAGAATTTCTGCAGTATTTGGGACACATAAGGAAACGGCAGGTGGCAGAGGAATGGTAACTAATAATTTTTTTGTATTTTTGCTCCCGTGCAACTAGTTTTGGTACTTTTATAGGAATTTATTGAAGTTGTATTATTATTATGTTACTGGATTATTTGAAAATGCTGCTTTAGAAATGATGAAGCATGTGTTTACCCCTAAAGATATTCATCGTAAAAGACCCTTGATATTAGTCTTGCAGTTATTCCAGTATCAATTTTCAATTTTATGTTAGCTTTATCATTGTTTTTTAATGTTTTTCTAATTATGGCATGTATTTTAATATACGTGGTTATGAAATTACTTCCTGAGACAGTTTTAAACACTGTTTTGCAAAAGTATGCAACTTTCCCACTAGTCTATGTCCGAACACATGTATTTGTCATTGCAAACTATTGACCAGTCTGAGGAAAACATCAAAAAAATTGTAGGGAGAACCTGCAATCTAAAGCATTTATAGTTTTTTTGAATTTGCAAGCATTCTTCTCATCTGTTTACACTCTTGTCTATCTTTTCCACTGTCTTGCCTTCTTTTTATTTCAACAGCTCTTTCATCTCTGAAAAAAACATGGATGGTGGTGTCAAAATAATAATAATAATAATAATGATAATAATGAACAGTTTAGGCAAAGTCTATTATGTGGAGGGGAAACATACTGCAAGATCAGAAGAAAATGTGAGTTGAATAACACATAAACTGGTGGAGTAGTCACCACGATATTTAACATCTTTATATGCTAATGTGTTTTGTGATATATATATATATATATATATATATATATATATATATATATATACACACACACAGATCTGCAGGAGGAAGCTACTGTGCCTTCAGTGCTGCTCCAAATTGTAATTTCTTAGTGTTTGAAGTTAATGAATCAATATAAGATGAATAGTAAGGAGATTACTCACAGAACTGTAGAACACTTGGAGTTGGAATGATCCTTTAAAGCTCACTTAGTGCAATCTCCCTGCAATGAGCAGGGATATCACCTAGCCCAAGCTCTTCAGAGTCCACTCAACCTGCCCTTGAATGTTGACAGGGATGGGACATCCACCACTTTTCTGGGCAACCTGTTCCAGTGTCTCACCACTCACATTAACAAAAGCTTCTTCCTTAGATAAATGTATCTTTTTTTCAGCTTAAAACCATTTCCTCTTGTCCTGTTGCAATGAGCCCAGATAAATAATCTGTTTCCATCTTTCTTATAAATTCATTTTAAGTATTGAAAGGCTACTACAAGGTATACCTTGAGCTTTCTCTTCTCCAGGTTGAACAATCCCAACTTTCTCAGCCTTTTCATGCAGGAGAGGTGCTCCAGGCCTCTGACAATTTCGGTGTCCCTCTTCTGGCCATACTCCCATAGATCCATGTTTCCTGTACTGAAAAATAAGTGCAAAGGCCAGTAGAGAAAGAAACTGAAAAAGTGTTCATTGACTCCCATGACAGATTGATCATTTTATATCACTGTAGCAGCATCACTGCCTGGAGTGGGGCTAAAATATCTCAAACTACCCTATTTTCATAGTAATCAGTGGTGAATAGAGAAGGGACATCATGCTGCTTTTGGTGTTTTGGTGTGAAATCAGTCTGACTCATCAATTCTAAAGTTAAACATCCTAATAGTGAGGCAAAGTTGTGGCTGATCTCCTAAACACCTGATAAAAAAATAAACAAGTAATACTACTGGTATCTAAAGATACTGAGATGAGACAGCTACCCTGAAACATATGACTGACAATCATATGTTAAAAGTCCAGTCCAACTTTTTAAGGGTAGGTTCTTATAGCATAGCCCTTCTTGGAGTGTGTGTGGAGATTCCACCCTTTGCATGGGGATGCCCCTCAAGTTTACTCCTTGAAGCTGAGTGAAAGAGATTTGCCCGCAGTTGTTGGTATAGGTGAGTAATATCAATCTCTACTTGATAATTGTTCTTGCTTGCTTCAATATAATTGCTTCAATATTCTTAAAAAATAGTGCACTATACTCTACTAGTAGTTATAGCTACCTATATTGTGTACTAAATAATTCTGCTAAAGATCTTTCAGTCCAACCCTTTTAATAATAAAACATTTATTTTTATAAACAGATACTTGGTTTAACATCCATAATTCTGCAGGACAAAGGTGTTTAAAGGTTCAATTACACCTATATAATCCTTTAGACATTGTCATGGTTTCACCCCAGCTGGCAATCAAGCTCTATGCAGCCGCGTGCTCATTTCCCCCACCAGAGGTGTCGGGGAGGGAATTGGAAAGGTAAAAGCTGGAAAACTCATGGGTTGAGATGAATACAGTTTAATAGAGAATGCAAAAGTCACGCACACAGGCAAAGCAAAACAAGGAATTAATTCAGTTGTTCCCATGATCAGGCAGGAGTTTAGCCATCCCCAGGAGAGCAGGGACCTATCATGCCTAATGGTTACTCGGTAAGAAAAAAACTATCACTCCAAATGTTCCCCCCTTCCTCATTCTTCCTCCCACTCTGTATGATCAGCATGATGTCACATGGTCTGGATTGTCCCTTTGGTCAATTGGGGTCACCTGTCTCTGCTGTGTCACCTCCCAGCCTCCCATGCCTCGCCTCTTCCCTTCCAGCATGGCCGTACAAAAAGCAGAAAAGGCCTTGGTTCTGTGCAAGCCCTGCTGAGCAACAACAAAAACATCTCTGTGTTATTAACCCTCTTTTCAGCACAAACCTAAAGCTCCACCCCGTACCAGACACTGTGAAGACAATTAATTCTACCCAGCCAAAACCAACAAAATCATAAATGATTGACAAAATCTGGGACTAAGATTGGATCCAGCCACACCCAGACTCCTCTCTGAGAAGGACTTTAGAAAGCAAGGGGGTCTTTTCTGCACCTCCTGACTCAGTGGGAGGGATTCACTAATAAACTTGTCTGAAGCTCCCACTTTGTCTGTGACATTTGCTCCCTTAATCTTGTCTGAAATCGAGCTTCTAATCAAGTTCAAAATCCAGTTACTCTTCCCTTACTACCATGGAGGTATAAGTCTCATTCTTGGTGATGCTCAAACTCCCCAGGGATTGAGAATATTCAATATTTTCATTGAACCTTTCTGACCACAAAAATATTTACAGTCCATTACAAAACATACCTGCTGTAAAAGTTTTAAATTTTTAATGGAAAATGAATATTTATGAAATAACTAGTTAAAAATATTTTCTATTTATAGGGATTACTATTTATAGGAATTACTATTATTTATAGGGATTATTTATTTGGTGTATAAGTCCTATTTCTGTTCTATTGTTTGTTTTTGTTTTTTTTTTTTTCAGAAGCAGATGTTGTAAATTGAAATGTCACATTTTGATTTGGACATCTGAGCAGTTTCCATTTTTCTGGTTGCCCTCAGAGTGCAGTTCCCACAGCATACACACTCTCATGTTCAAACTCATATAGTCTCATATAGTCACATACATGTGCTTGGAAGGAAGATTGCAGATTAAGTCACTGGAATTCTTATTTTACCCATTTCCTGAAGACACAAGAGGATTCAAGTTTTCTATCTGTCCAATCAAAATTTCATCCTTCATATCCACCACAACAGCAACCTAATAACATTTTGAATGCAATTTATTGTATGGATATATATTCCTGATTTTGATATTGTCATTCAAAAGAATTTTAGATGAACCCTGTCATTAGCTATGAGGTCTTATATTATGTTACAGGCACAACACAGTGTGCATGTCCATTATTACATGTTCATGGGCAGGCCAAGGAAGAGGAAATATTTATATTATAGCTTTTAATGACATCTTTCCCTGTATTTTTTTCTCTGAAGTTGTAAGGGAAGAAAAGGAATTATATAGAAAACATCTATTGCAGTATAATTAACCATGGCAATCTTTTATTTCAGTTCTTTACTGTTGACAAGTGACAGAGAATTATATGAATAACGCTTTAATAAAATAAGATGTTTTTAAGGCATTCTTTGTATGTAGCTCCCAGCACAATCAAATTTAAAATAGCTTCTTAAATATCGGAATATTTTTGTCCGTAAAAACAAACAGTTTATTGAGCAGGACATGCCAAAATAAAGCAGTTTTTTTCTAATGCTTATAATTTCAACAAGAAAGAACCTTTCAATATATTAGTACATAACTGAGTATGATTTAATGCGTATGACAGATCAAATTTCCAGCTTACCTTTCCCTTGCTATGAATTAATCCTTTTTAGACAGTAGAACTTTAATTTGAAAAAAAGTATAAGCATTTGAAAGAATTAAAACTAAAATGATATTAAAAACTATTTCCTAAATAGGTTATTTTCACTTTGTTGTAGGCAGAGTGGGATCTTCAGAGAAGTTTATTAGTGAATCCCTCCCACTGAGTCAGGAGGTGCAGAAAGGACCTCCTTGCTTTCTGAAGTCTTTCTCAGAGAAGAGTCTGAGTGTGGCTGGATCCAGTCTTCACCCCAACTGCTTATGTTTAAAGGATTTTATAGCTGTAATTGAACCTGTATACAACTTTGTCCTCCAGAATTAAGGATGCCAAACTAGATATATTCATAAAAAAAATATTATTTTTTTAATATAAGAAAATAATTTGAGATTATGGGAATAACTTAATAGCAAAATAAGTAATTCTATCTTTAATGTAGAACTTGGACAGTGCTCCATAAACAAGACCTCTATAACACATGAAATGATAAGAACAGAATAAAATTAGGATTCCTGTTATTATTAAGCAAATATTTTCTGCTGTGTTTTTAAAATAATGTTTAAGGGATCATGGTAGTGCATATGTATATGTAATTTATGCATACAAAGTCAAAGAGGAAATCAGCGCTTGCTTGGATAATTTTACTAGCCTTTTTAACATTGGTGTTTTCCATCTAATCTGAGTTCAAAATAGATCACTGTGACATATCATATATCATATCATCATCTTGTCAATTAGCTCATCAAACTGCCCTGAATGTTCAGGGATTTAAAAGCTTGAATGCATGCATCATGAGAAACGGTATAAGCAGGACACCAACTCACAGACTGAAAAACTCACTCACTGAAAAAGTGGTATTTAAGAGAAGCAACACTGCCAAGACATCCTGAAAGCAGCAGCTAATGCCACTATTTTTCTTTTCTTTTACAGAAAAAAAGACCCCTGTTGATTTGTCCCAGTTTCACAGTTGTATGGCTTGAACCAATTCTGTTTATGAAAGAGGGTAGAAATGCCTTTGGATCAAGTTCAAACAAGGCAGCTGACTAACAACCCCTTCTGTTAGTTGACATGCGTCCTCTATGAAATACTGTTTTTTGGAAAGATTGCATTTTTTGTTAATTTCACATTTTATGAGAACATTCACTAGGGAAAGACATAGCAAAAGTCTGCCCCTGGGTAAGATAAAGGTTGTGGAAAAATTAATCACCTGGATCTGCTACATGGTTATCTAGAGAATACAGTTGTGACCCATATATGTGTTACTATTTTTAAGGCTCCAAAGAGCAGATGGTATTGGTTGACAGTCAGCAAAGACAAGTAAGCGTGTTTACTGTTGCAAGGTTATGGAGGTGAATTCAAAAACAAAGGATTTAGAAGTGATAAAAAGTACAGAAAATAGTTGGAATGGTAATAAAGCTGTTTCCTTCCAGGGGTAATGTCTTTTTTTTATTGTGTCTGATTGCAAACTAAGGTGAAAAAATTAACTCCAGGCATAAAAAAATATTCAATCCTTACCTCACTGGTTTCCAGAACAAAACCCCTTAGTCTTTGATTTTAGATTTGATTTTTTTCCCCTGCTGGATGCCATACAAAGAGATATAGCTCAATAATATGAAAGATCCAGTGCAGTGCAGTTCATACTATTTGCCTGAAGGAATTCTTAGTCAGGTTAATGGATTTGATGGTTTTCCCATCATTGATTTTTAAGATGATTATATTTTATTTATAGGTGAGAAAATAATAGTTAATCTTAAATTTATGGAAAACTTTTTGTGAGGCTGTAGGAATTGATAATGATAACAACACATTCAGGGAAACCAAATTATTCCTATCTTTAGTCCTATAAATGCTAATGTGAAGCAAACCTATTGACTTGAAATTAAATGTTTTTATGTACACCTGTGTCCAAAACAAAAGTCACATTCTTTTTTGCTCTTATGGAAGATTTCATTACATGAAGCATCAATACACCTCAGGTATTTTCTTTTTTGAAAACTGTATGTGAAATATCCAAGAGCCTAAAGCTCATGGATAAGACAATCTTATGTCCTCTGGAGACTATAAGATCTGATTTTTAAGTCAGCCAAGTGATTTGTCACATAAAAGCATGCTGGCCAACAGTAATTGTGTCCACAGGTTTGAATCTTAAACCACAATCTGTGGGTTGCAAATTTACAGTGGAATTTGGAGAACAGTGTGCACAGCAGCTCATTTTAACGCAGCACTCTGTGCCTTAATGCTGTTATAATTTGTTTTTATGCTCTAAATGGGCTCAGAGAGCTTTTTCACTTTTTTTGAAAGTCAATAGATGATAACAAAAGACCTAACAATTTTTCAGTATATAGCTATAAAATATCATTCATCTCCCAGTTGCAATGAATTTCAGCATTCAGCTCATCTTACAGTAGTGCATTGAACTGGGTGGCTAAAGATGGAGTGAAGCTGAATCAAAGTTATGCCTCAGGCAACCATAAGCCCTTGTTACAGAGTCCTAATGTATGGTGAAAGTTCTAGAGTGGCATTATATTTTGACAAAAAAAAAATCACTTCTCAGCAATTTCATTAGTCATAATGATCCAGATCCAGTGCATTTCTTTGGGGTAAACTAACAGAAAGACCAGTTTGGGAATGTGCTGCAGATTCTGTAGGAAACAAAGTAAGAAAAAGGGAGAGACATCAGAACACAGCAATGACTGTTGAATTTTTC
The DNA here is from genome assembly GCF_024509145.1 of Vidua macroura. Lineage (NCBI taxonomy): Eukaryota > Metazoa > Chordata > Aves > Passeriformes > Viduidae > Vidua > Vidua macroura. Next base: position 30,181,610 of record NC_071576.1, on the reverse strand, counting down.
ATGCTTATAATGCATTATCTCAAGCTGGTACTGCTGTTAATGGCGGTATAAGGCCTCTGTCTGGACACCAACATTAATTTTAGAGCTCTTCTATTGTTTTGCTTGAAGCAAAATTTGACATCAACACGATGTTTCACCTTAGATTGAACTTAGTGGTGAAACAACATGAAAGTAAATTAAAATCACTGCTCATTTCCCACCACTTTTGCAATAACATTTTTTTACTTTACACCAAAAGCTGTCTAAAACCTTTGGAAGAGATTTCCAAGAGGAAAAGGCTGTTTTTTTAACTTCCTTTCCCTGACTCCAAGATGCACCCAAGGCAATATATTACAAGTTTAGGCAATATACAAAATTAATTAGATACACTGTTTGTCTTCAGTGTGTTTTAACACTGATGAGATTATCTGTTGTGTACTAAGCTGAAACTGCACAAGCATAACTGAATAGAAGGGGAGGCACATTGAGGTAAAAGAGGGAGCTGCACGTTCTGAGTCTGAAATTACCACATATGTGTATTTTCCTGTTGGAAAAATACAGCTGTCAAAATAGATTCACAGGTAGCGTGTGAACTGGGGACTGTGGGACAGGAAGAAAGGGCAGAGACTGAACAAAACCAGTGCAGGTTTGGCCTCCAGATTTGGCTAAAATAAGAGATAACCTGAATTAGTGCCCAGAATTCAAACTAAAGCAGAAGTGAACTTGTCAAAGACTTCAAGAAATATTTCCTATTTTCCTCTTCCTTTGCACTTCCTAGTTGTATTTGCTTCTCTGAGTCAAGGGCCAAGGTAAAATTAAAAGTGCTGGTCTTGCATTCTTGTACGTACACTGGCTCCAAGAGCGTAAGAAATCTCACATGAAGTCTGTTCTCATAGAGTTGCTAGGTAAATACTGCAGCTAATTAAATTAGTTTGAATAAGACCCAGAAATTTCATGAAAATCAAGTCTGATTTTTCCCATAATTAGACATAAAACAGTTCCTCCCATTTTCGTTAACACCCCCAAAATTTAATAATAACCTGGGTGACTATGAGTGTCAGAGGTTTCAAACTAGTATGGACCAAGATTAAGGGAGCATTTTTCCTTTTTTTCCTTCTCTTTTTTTTCTTAAAGGTATTACATGAAAGAGAACAATCATGTGGCATTTGTACAAACAGTACAAACAAAAGCCTTGGGACTACTCAAAATGCATAAACTTAAGCATATGTGCAAAGCTTTGCTGGATCGCGCCCAAAGGGCGCATCTATAAAGAGCTACAAGTATAAAATACTGAAATTACTTCCACATGTGCTATTTAGATCATTATGTACAGCATTTCAAAGAAAAAGAAGGAGCTTTTTCTGTTATTTGTGTCTATTTATAGACTTTGCCCAAGATTTGAAAGAACTCTTTGTGAACTATTGTTAATTGACTACTGCTTATCTGTTATTTCAGGACCAGAATGATAATAAAAATAGTAAGGAGGGAAATGCTAAGTAATGAAATATCTTCTTCTGTGATATGAAACAATCAACTAACTTTAAGAATTAGAGGATCATTTGATCTACAATGGTATTTTTAAGAACATTCTTTAATAATTTTAAGCTCTTGGATTTACATGCTTGGATCTTGATTTTTTTTTCATAAACATTATTTACTGTGTGACTGTGAGTTACTTGTGTTTGCTTTCCTCCCAAGAACAGAGAAATATTTTTATTTTTCACGTCTTCATTTTTAACATCTATAATGTCTTATTAATTTAGAAACATTTTAGTTTCTGGACACTTTACTTCTGGATACAATGATAAAGTAGATTTCAATCTCTGTCCACATTATTCAGCAGTACAGAATTAATGCAGGTTATTGATGGGGAGCTTTAAGCAAAGCCACACAATTTCTGGGAAATTTATCTTATTTCATAATATAGAATATTATTCATAAAATTGAAAATAAAAATAAATTAAAATAATAAAAAAAATTATAATATACTCCAATCTCTCTTTAGGAGAGTTCAATATAATAATCCCTATGTAGGTTTCCTGCACTGCTTAACAACCCCTCCCACCAAGTGAAATAACTCCTCAAGAGACCTTAGTAAATTTGCCCAGAGGAATGAACTAAGAGTTTTCAATTTATAAGTCAAGTTAACTGTAATTTTTCAAGTTTATTAATATAAAAAAAATTCAGTACTATAAAATGTATCATAGTCATCTGCAATCTGTTCAAGATAGGAATAAAACTGTGATGAAGTAAATAGGAAAGGTAAAGAAAATTATTGAATAATAACTCCCATGCAGACAAAATTAAAGCTGCAACAAATACAGTAATCTTCCACAGGTAAAATAGACAATAAACTTCCTACTTTACTTTGTATACATTACTACAATTAAAAATAGGAGGTCTTCACTTGAGAAGACACTGCAAATTATGGACTGTTTCTTAAAGGGCAGAGATGGGAGACAAGCTTAGCTGAAGGATTAGTGTTAAGCATGAAACTTACAACCTACCATAAAAGGAATGAATGTCAAAACATACAGTTTTGTATGTGGAGCTTTAAAAAAATAAACAGTAGAAAGAGGATGAATTATATGCAAGATGATTCATAAATCTACATAGATTTTTGGAATAAAATGAATAATTCTATACTGAAATCTGGAAAGTGATCCTTTCTAAGGTATGCATGAGAGCTGTCCTTAGTGAAATAAATCAAAAGGGATTTATCACCCACAAAGAAGATACTAAGCCTCAGCTGTTGTGGCTTGTTCAGGTCAAATCCACAAGTAGCTAAGCTAAGGATGTAAGAAGAGAGCCAGCAAATAAAACAATGTATCACATTAAAACTACCTGATTACATACCTAGGCTCTTACACAAACTGAACAAAAAAGATTCAAGAAGTATTTTATTTCTTCTGTGTAAATAGGCAGCTAGGTTTATTGTATTTTCACGGGTTTAGAATGCATGATTTCTTTCGTTTATATTCTTCCATTGAATGATAACAGTAATAGTTCTTTCAATAAACCCTAAAACTCTACTCCTGCCATTGCTACACAGCTATTTCAGCAGTTGCTGGTAGTGGTGTTTAGTGCATCTTCTGTCACTCCCCCATTTGTGTTCACTCTTTCAGTTCTTTCCTCTCCTCAGCAAGTATACAATCATTTAACAACAGAGCCGATTTTTGCTAACACTAGTTTCTTTTTTTACAAACTCTGTCTCTATCAGTATAAATACTGCATTTTTGTAAATTTGCTGCTAAATATGAAACATACACCCATTAAAATAAACACAAGATACTGATGCTGCACAATAGTCCTCCTATCAATCTTCTATGATAATTGATGTACAGAGTTTTCTTATGTAGTATTTTGTATTTTAGTCTACAATAGAAAAATCATGCAGAGGTGCTGCTTGCCTTTCATCTGCCCTTATTTTGGAAACCAGGACTACAGTTTTGATGCTATGTGGGAAATCCAATTGCACCTGCTTGTCAGCTTTGTTGTATGTGTAAAGGGCACATCCAGGTTAATGAATGAAAATGCAGAAGCAGAAATAGGCATTCTTTACAAAGAGCATGGCTGAGTGGAGCAGCGTAGAGAGAGAAGCACACTTCATGCCTAACTGGACTTCTTAGATAGTATAAATTACATTTTGTGGTTGCTACACGTCTTTTTAAAATAATTGGGCAAACAGGGCTGAGAAGAAATGTATGTACTTGCAAGTTTTTGTACTATCTTCTACAGCGAGAATCATGTAAGCTTTCTTGACCTTGATGTTGAGACTGGCCCTTGAGAAACTGGCCATTTATGTCATCCTGTAATTCTTGTTAAAAATTAGTCTAAATGCTCTGTGTATGTCTCCACTACAGGACAGATGGATATATGTAAACAAAGCAAATTGCACTTGATGTGTAGACATACCCACTTTACTGTCTGTTTTTTTCCTAGAGAGAACTGATCCAAATAATGATACTTCCTAGGATAAAAGCAAAAATGTTAATTGCTTGCAAGTGCAGAGATATGTATCCCCATTTGTTACCTAAACCAATGAGTACTAATTCATTCTGAGAACCATTTAGACAGATTGTCTAATTACCCCTTTTTTGGGGGTATATTGCATAATTTAATGTACAACTTAATTTTTAAGTGTGATTTTCAGCAAAGAGAATCAATCTAAATGTTATAAAAATTATTTTGTTATAAAATTTGATGGTTTACATTTTTATTTATAAAATGTGGTTTACATAATGCTTTTAATTTTTTGGGGTTTTTTTGATTGAAAGAATCTTCTATTTTATGCATATGTAATGCCTAAAATTCTCAGTTTTTGAAAACAATAAAGTCCAAAGAACCCTTAGAATTTCCTTTTATTCATAAGTTCCACTTTTCAGAATACTTCTTGCAAGAGGCATTTTTACAAGAGACAGAGATTAATTAAATGATAACAATTGTAAAGACTTTATTGTGTTTTGGTTTTTCACATTAATAGTGAGTAACACTGATTGCTAGAGCTTGTAGTTGTATTAAATCACAGCCAGCTCTTAACCCTTTCTTCTTTATTTGTAATTCATTATAAACAAACCATTCTAAACCACTCTTCTATCAGAGAGCTGCTCATAATCTTGTCTTGTAATGCAAAGGTGAGACAGTATGGTGTTACAGAAGAATGCTGAGTCATCAACAAACAAAAAACCAGAAAAAAATTCCAACCCACCAACTAAACCCAAAATGCTTGGTTAATATTTAGTTTCTTATAACAAAACATTTGAAGTTTACTTTACCTTATCATTCCATTAACTAGAAACTCTTGTTCCTGCATTCCTCCTAAGGAGAGCAGAAATTGCAATAATTTTCTTTACCTGTAGTTTAACCTGTAATAAAATGCTGTTTAGTATTTTTCTCACAAGCTGTTCACGAAGTTCAAATCAACAAGAAAAACTGTCCAGTTCAAGGTGGGCATTGCTATTCTTATTCTTTTAAGAAAGAAAAAGGAGGGGGAGGAGACAGGTACACAACTGTCCTTTAAGCTTAATTGTAGCTTGATGTTTTTTCCAGTGTAATAGCTGTGTGGATTAGTGGGAGAATGGAAAATGATTAGCATAGAGTCATGGCTCTGCATAAAATTATCTCCTAGGATTTGTGTGAAATTCCATTGAAATTAAGAAAACCAAGAACCTTTAGAATCTCAGAAATCAGCTTGTGTTTGGCTTCCTACAGTCATTGTGTATAATGATCTTCTAGACATTTGATGACTTCTAAATCGGTTGTCTGCTTACATAAGTTATTAGTTGTGGATAAAATTATGTTGTAGATAAAGTAGGAGAATATGAAATATTCTTCCCTATAACAATGCTTAGAATAATTAGAAATCAAATGGTAGAGCTGGAGAAAAACTGGTATGTCCCTTTTCCTTGTAAAAAAGACAATCTACAGTTAAGGGAATCTCCTTCACAGGAAAAATATGCATTAACCATGTCTCTCTAGTTTTAGAAATACACAGAAAGGTCTAATTCCTCATTCTTTTTAAATGCATCACCTAAGTGTACTTTTCATGGCAATTTTGAGGAATGGTATGTGTATTTTTAATTGTTTGGTGAAAATAAGAACGCAGTTTTCATTCCTGCTTGGAAAAACATTTTGGACCAAGGAATTGCAGTAAAGGGACAGGATATTTTTAACCTAATGTAAGGATAAAGCATTACCACCTTGGAAAGATCTCTACCTCAGTGGCAGCTGAATGGTATTTTTAAATCTTGAACTAAATAGTATCTTTGAGTTAGAGAAAATGTCTTCTATTTCCTTTCTCATAAGGTTTGTAGCACTGTAAACATTTATGACAGAATTAAAACAGTGTACTTTTATGTTGATATAATTGAAAATGTTGTCCGTTCTAATCTAAAGTCTTACTTGAAGCTGTTCAGAATATACATGACTTGCAGACCAAGTATTTAAGTTAGACTGAAATTAGTTTCAAGTCTCATTCAAGAAATGTAGACAAACAGGCAAATCTTTATTTTGTGATTCATAGCTTAACTCAAACTTAGATGCTGCCTTTAGCATTCTTAAATATAGCAGAAACAAGCTCAAAATAGAGGTTTGTACTTCATGTGATGCCTTTTTTTATTCTGTTGTAATTGTGACTTCTTATAACAATTTTTTATTTTCTGAATGCTTAATTTGTGGTGAGAAGACTGTTGGTGCCTAATACGGAATAAATACTACAGAAGTCCTGCAAAAGTGTGAAAAAAATCAATATATCTAATTTAAGGCAGAGGTACTGCATACAGACCCAACAGATATTCATCAAAAATCAAATAGGATTTTAACGTCAACGTGTTCCCATAGATCTGAGCATTTGGGAACTCTCTATGGCCTTAAAATGACGAATGGTTATGTATTCCTGTTGGATCACTTCTAAATAAGTAATATCCCATAACCCTTATATTAAATGTGTAGGCTTCACAGATGCTCTCTTCAAATCAACTGATTATCGATCTGTACCTGACATCACTCTAAAAGATGGTCTTGGCTTGCAATGCCCATACATAAATAAATACAAGAAAAGACTTGGGGTCTACCAGTTTCAACAGAAATATTCAGAACTACTCTAACCTTTTTTAGTAATTTCCAAAAATTTTTTTGTAATTTTCAAAATTATGTAATTTCATCCTTGTTTTAGCTTGCATCCCCCTACTACCTTGTTACGGTTACTCACCTAAAAAACTAAGGTCTTATTTAATGTTACCCTTATACCTGTGTAAACAAATACATTTTAATATCCAAGTCTGAAATTCAAAACCATACCTCTTGCTTACTAATATATCACCATTTTTCTCTTCTATATTTTTTAAGTCATTAGAAATGGTGATTCAAAATATTGGCTGTATGGTTTCACTTGTATTATTGTGTTGCACCTTGGGACATTTATGTAAAATGGACTCTCTTCAGCAGAAATATATTCCTTTTCCCCTTGTTAATTCAGCTTACTTTTACTATCAGAGGTAAATTTTACCCTTACCTTTGTAATGGAAGGATGATTTATAGGATTGAACAAAAACCTTATATCTATAAATACCTGAATCTAAGTGATATTAGAATTCCAAAATGTAACAGAATGATCAAAAGGAAAATTTATTAAATATATTCAATAAATGTTTTAACGGAAAAGTTGCCCTTTTTAAAAAATGTTTATCAAATTATGATTAAACAGATTTCATTTAGAAACAAAGCGTTGCAATGGATCTTCCACCATGTTGCTCCTGGTGTTTTAACACTTGTTGAGTCAACTGGTATTAATATAACATTAGGAGAATTTCCCCTCCTGAGAGGAAATCTAGCTAAACAAAGTGATGTTTAATGTTTCATATTATATTTATTTAACTAAAATGGCTGATTAGATGTTAAACAGAATAGAGGTTAATGATCTTTGTTATTGGTATTATAAAAATTAAGAAAGAATAAAATAGGGTTAATGATGTATCCCATTATTGTTATTATGGGGAATAAACACATGCTGTTGTCCGCTGCACTGAAAAATCGGCCCTAAGCTGTAATTAGCAAAATTATATTATTGTCTAACCTTATGCTGTAATTAATTACTCATGACTGTACTTTTCAGTGTGGATTCTATGTGTTTTAGTTAGATCTTCATCTCTGTATGTAAAAGATGGAGGAAATAATCCCATATCTGATTTAATCCAGCCAGTGTATTAAAACTGTTATTTATTGAGTAAATAGAAAACAGGAGACTCCATAGGATAAAAGGTGATGAGGTAAAGGATAATCTGAATTTGTTCCTCATCTTGTATTTTCTTTTTCCCTATTGTTTTGAATATCCATATTACAGCAAATATCCACTGGGAATTAAAAAAGAAAAAGAAATCAACTGGTGAGATAAAACTATTTTTTTTTTTTTAAGAATGTGTGTGCCAGCCCAGAACAAGACTTTATTGTGCTAGGCTCTTTACAAACAGAGAATACCAGATGGTCCCACCTCTGGAGAGTTTATAATCTGAATCAACAGGGTGAATGAGAAGACATAACCTAAAGAGCAGTGTGAACAATGTAATGGCAGCAAACGTTGTGTTAGTTCCATAATTTCTCGCTGGAAGCAAGGAGGGAGGGGTTACTATGTTTACTAGTGGATTACGTCTCACATGGCAATCTTAGCACTTTGCAGCACTGTGAATACCTTCGATGATGACACTGGAAAGCAGCCTCATGGCTACACACTTCCTTCCCCACCTCCAAATTGCTCCTGCAACTCTGTTTGGGGGACTAGAAAGGGCAGAAATGGAGAAAAGGGTGACTGATATTGGCGTCAAGAACAGCTGAGATGAAGCCACTGTGATGGAAGGACAAGTTAGAACCAAACATCTAACTATTTTTAGACAAAGAAAAATTACCTGCTTTGGCCATTTCTACTTTCTTCTGCTGGATCTTGTCATTGGCTTGATTCTGTAGTTTTACAGAAAGAGTGGTCAGAGGGAGAAGAAGCCACATGAAAACACCTAATGTGGGCTGAGCACCCACCCCTATTGCTAGAGCTCCCATTCCTGCATTACATGAAGAAGAAAAGGCTCTTCTACTCACTGCAGGATACAGCAGCACCCATCTTGGTCATCTACCAAATGTCTTGGGAGTCTGGGGATGTCCCTGCTGACTGGAAGCTAGCCAGTGTTATTCCAATTTACAAAATGGATGTGAGGGAAGACCTGGTGAACTACAGATATGTTAGTCTAACCTCAGTCACTGTGAACATTATGAAGGTTATACTGGGTAGTATGGATAGGCATTTAAAGAACGATGCTGATATCAGGCAGAGACAACATGGGTTCACAAAAGGTAACTCCTGTTTAACTAAACTGATATCCTTTTATAATAAGGTCACCTGCCCAGCGGATGAAGGAAAGGTGGTGAATGTAGTTTTTCTGGACTTCAGTAAGGCTTTTGATACAGCCTCTTACACAACTGTCCCTTCTGGATAAGTTGTCCGGCTGTGGGATGAGTGGGTTTGTGGTATGCTGGCTGAACAGTAGGGTTGAAAACATTACAGTGAATGGGGCTACATATAAGTGGTGAGTGGTCACCAGGGGTGTTCCTCAGGGTTCAATTATCGGGCCAATCCTGATCAATATATTTATCAATGATCTGGATGCAGAAGTTGACTGTGCTGTTAGCAAGTTTGCTGATGATACCAAACTGAGAGGTGAGGTTGACTCCCTTAAGGGACAGGAAGCCCTACAGAGGGATCTAGACAGATTAAATCACTGGGAAATTATTAATGGCATTAAATTAAATAAGTCCAAGTGCTGGATTCTGTACCTAACACAGAGTAATTCTGGGCACAAGTATAAATGGGGTGAGGAGTGTCTGGAGGACAGCCCTGAAGACAGAGAATGTGGAGAGGGTGATGCTGATCCCTGGTATCCAGTGAGAGGATATGTGGGAATAGTTCAAAGCTACACCAGGAGAGGTTCAGACTGGACATTAGGAAGCATTTCTTTACCAAGAGAGCAGTCAAACACTAGAACAGGCTTCCCCAAGCCAGTCAGTATTTCAGAGACATTTGGGCAATGCCCTTAACATGGTCCAACTTGGTCAGCCCTGAAGCAGTCAGTTAGTCAGATTAGATGATTATTCTAAGTCCCTTCCAACTGAAGACCTCTTATTCTATTCTATTCTATTCTATTCTATTCTATTCTATTCTATTCTATTCTATTCTATTCTATTCTATTCTATTCCATTCCATTCCATTCCATTCCATTCCATTCCATTCCATTCCATTCCATTCTACAGCACTTTCATCCAGTGAAGTGTAAGAAAAAATAAGACCCTACAAAACATATTCCTGCTTTTTTCCCTACTGCCCATGAGTGCAAAGAATGTATGAGTAGGTGATTTAAATTTTATTTGCTCAATTGAAAGATATACTAAATAACAAAATAGAGAGTGAAATAAGGACCTAAATTTAAAACAATATTTTTAAAAGAAACCTTCAATAGTTGTATCAACTTTATATTTTATGTATTGTAAAACAAGGCCCAAATTTTAGAGATGGTAAGGATTTTCTTTCAAAAAATATTTTTTTAAAGTTTTGGACCTTGTATTTGGTTTTATCAATCTATATTTGTATTAAAAATCTTTTTTTAAGTTTCTACTTAAAAATACTTTTCTAGCATAATGAATCAAAAAAGCAGAAACACTTAAAATACTTTACATATATTTCAGGTCTGTTAAAATCAAGCTTTATGCATATGGATAGTGTGACTATCTTGTGGAACTTTCAGTGGAGGCATTTTGAGGCAAAGATATTCGCAGAAAGACAAAATATAAAAAATAGACTTTGTTTACAAGTTTTCTAATAGTTTTATACAGGCGGAATGCCAGCTGAAAAGCAGAAATTAGAGGGGGGGAAAAGACTGTGATACATTTTAATGAATTACTAATTTTTAAAGCATATATATTACATACTGTAAATTCTTTTTTTCCACTGAGTATACACACATGTATAAACATAATTCTCTGTTTTGAACAACCAAATTTTTGCTGAATCCCTCATTTGTGATTGCTACCAAGCAGATTAAATTCTTGTTCCATCTAATCTCTGCCATAAAGGAGCATGGAGGTTGTTCAGGAAACACTGCTACATTATCCTCTGGGGTAGCATATGGATTTCTACTGCTGCTTGTCATTCATCATGTATTTATTTTAAGACTATCTTTAAGAATTTGCTGGCACAGGGAATCCTGATCATTGGGACATCTATACCAATTACAGTACAAAAAAACCCCCAACAAAACAAAACAAAAAAACAACCCAAAAAAACCTCCCCCCCAAAAAAACCCACCCCCAAAAAAAGAGAACATAGTATGGCTGAAAGGATGGATACATCTGCAGTACAAACAAGCAGAGCTGACATACGTCTTACAACTGTTAGCTATTCCTTTAACTATGAAATCATCTGCTGGCAAAATATCCTGTTTTGATTTGTTTTTCCTAGTATAAGGTAATGGCACACCAAATACCAACTAAGATAGCAAGGAGCAGACTGAGCTTTCCTATTTCCTTAGCACTGCACCTGCCTCTCTGGATGGTCCTAGAAACAGGGATGGGACTCCTGAAAAAGGAAGATGCCCCGAATACAAAGAAAGACTACGCTGACTATTTCTCTGTAATTGTTTTGATGTCAAGCCAAATGCTCAACTTGTGTTGTTTGACAATAATGCTCACTTTTTTTGATCTGTGAAAGACAATTTTCTAACCAAATATTTGCATTTATTTGATTAATGGATGCTTGCAAAATCCATATTTTGTCAACTGTCTTTCTCTGTTGCATACCATCTATTTAAGTCTGTTTTTTCTCAGTCAATTCATGAATTATTTTGTTAGCTAGTGCAGTTAGTCTCCCTCACCTGTTTAAGAATATGGGGGGTATAATGTCCTAGGGATGATGTTAGCAAAAGAAATAACACACATTGTATCACAGGAGAGGAACCATTCCAGATTTTCTGCACTTAGTTAAATTTAGTGTGTGAAAAGTAGCTTTCATGAGACTTTGTTAAACATCTCTTGCTCTTATACAATCAGAATTTTTAACTTCTGTTTTGTGATTTGCAGCTTCAATAAGATTTAAGAAATTATTTTGAAAATGTCAGATCTTGCCTTGTCTTGAATAAGGTTGAATAAACACCAGAAGCAGGTGTTTAATACCATCCAATCATTAGTCTTTTACCCAGTTGTATCAATAATATTGAGAAAACTCTCTGTAAAAGAGTCCGGGCACTCACACTGTTAATCTTTCATTTGCAAATCTTGGCAAAAGTGAGTTGACAATTTTATGACCTTAATGGTGACTTTGAATGAACAGATACAACCATAAAAAACACATCCTTTGGAGAAACATTTACTTTACCTGTACAGTAATTATTTAATTTTTATGTTGACAAGAATGGAGCCATTGTTTTCCATGTTGGTGGGTGCTGTATGAGCAGAATAGATAAAAGCAGAGAAAATTACTGAATGGACAGCAAAAGCATATATCCAGCTAGGTCTGAGGACTTCAGTATTCTCATCATGTAACTCACTCAAGAGTAAGTTTAAGCTTACTCTTTTACTGTCATGCTGGTAAGGTACTTAACGCTTCCATGCAGCTACTTCTGTATATTTCTATACAGCCTGCTTTGTTTAAGCAGACATGAGATATGTCTGCTTCCTGCTTAATCTGCACATTATCTGTAGCAACAGGGTCCTCAGTTCAATGAGGCATTTTGAAATTATGTCAGTACAAGTTATATCAATAAGAAAATGTCCTAATTTTTATTTGCACTTTTATTTGTTACAGATTATTTTTTAAAATGTGTATGTGTCGCTTCAATTTATAAAATCATCACCTTTTGCTTTTATTTCAACCTCAATGAAGATATTTCTTGGGTAAGGATGGTCTTAAGCATTTGTTAGGTAGTGTTTTGATTCAGAAGCCATAATGTTTTGCACCTGAAAACATGTAGAGTTATGCAAATATGTACATTATAAACACTTTTAGAAGAAGCTGGCAGTTACTATGTAAGCTGAATTATTTCTTCCATAAACAGACTGTTAGGATATCTTGTATGAAGAAACAAAACTGGAGAGAACATTTTATGAGTGAAGGAAGAGCAGTAACTCAGACTGTCAAATGGAAGATGTTATGTAATCATTATTTATATTATGTTTTCTTTCCTTCCCTGTAGCCAGTCTTTTTGTAAATGTTTACTTTCCTGATAATTGTTCTATTTTTTCCTCCCATCATTAGACTAATATTATTGACACAATAGGCTAACACAATTGTGTTTCCACAGATGCAACAAAGAAGTTTGAAAGAAATTGGTTACATGAGCAGAACCAAGGATCCTTATGTTGAGCAGTACATTTTGGTTAGGCAGTGAATCCATATTTCTGATTCAGCCACTGTATGCTAGCATGTTGGACCATTGAGTGGAGATGTAAAATGCCCAACTATAAGCACCTTCCCTTGCAAAATGTAAAGGGATTAAGGATTAAACCTTTCAAGTCAGAGATTTATTTTCCTATATGTCTAAAAGCCATAGCTCATAGCTCATACTTCTTTTGTTTTCCAGTTTTCCATTATCAGCTATGATCTTAATGTCTTTAACCTTCCACCATTCACTATTAAGTGCCAGATAACTTGCTTCATAGGCTAATTTTTCTTTTTCTTTTTCCCACTTATGTCAACATCCATGACATTACAGGACTTCAACCTCTCCAGTGAAGTATGGGGTAAAAAAGAAAAAATTCAAGAGCTACATCCACAACAGTGAACTTCCCAGGTCATCTAGCAATGTTTTTCTCTAAACAGTTTGGATTATAATCTACTGTTACTTTTCTTGGGAAAGACCTAGTAATTGGTATAATTATAGCCATTGGTACAATTCTAGCCACCATATATTATGTAGCCACTTTGGCTATAAGCACTCTTCTAAATCAAACAAAGAATTGTTACATAATTATTTTCTAAAAAATAAATATGTTAATTCCTTGTATGTGCTTCAAATTTGTTGCCCTATAGGTAGTGTAATGCACAGGCACATGGAAAAAAATGGGGAGGAGGTAAAAAATCAGTCCTCTTTAGCAGCTGAGAAAACAGAAAGCAGTGAAGGGAAGTGCTGGTTTAAGGAGCATGGATCTCACCTTCTCTGTATCCATTTCCAAAGCATTGCTTCTTTAACATGTATTTAATCTTCTCCTCATTATGCTCCTAACCTGAGAAGATAAAGGGTATCGGTCTAAAGCTTTGCAGTGAGGGAATTATTCTTCTGTCCTCTGACAGTGGCCTTATCAAATGCCAACAGAGAAGCATAAAAACAGAGTCTGAAGTTAGGTGTACATTGCCTGCACAGTAAGAGGGGTTTGTAGTGTATTTATTTATTAGGCTCACAGCATGCAGGTGTGAAGGGTGGTCCCCAGTGTCTAAGTCAAACATCTGGTGTCATCTGAGATGTTCTGAGGCACCTAGGATATTCATGTGGAGACAGAACATGTACTGCAAGACGTATGGGACTATTGACTGCTTCTGGAGTGGTGGCTGGAGGCAAGGTTGATACCACAGAGTATCTAAAATGGTAGATATATACTCAACAGCTACATCCACATGCCTTTGTTGAGGCAGTACACCCCTTTATGTATTTCCTTTTTTTCTTTTATCTAAGCCTGGTTAGAAAGGTTGTGCCTTTCTAGTGATTGTACCACTATAACTGGAAAAATTTAAAAATATATATTTCTGCATTATTAATTCAATCTCTAATGAAGTGCTATTTATTGTTTCTCATACCCATTTATTTTGCTGTATTTCTTGGTACTTGTACATCTTTCAGGAAGTCCCAGTGAGCCAGTACTACTGAGAAACAACAAATCACAGCACAGGGTCAGGAGTGAGCCATGGCAAACCACCCAAATTTAGGTTTTTGCTCTAACTTGCAGTTTGAAGCTGAAGATGTCCTGTTTTCCTGTGTTTACATGCAGGGGAGTCTAATCTTGGGTTGAGAGATGAGCAAAAATAGGTTCAGAACCCCTGTTCTTCCCTTAGTCCTCCAATAACAAGTGCATTGTTCACTTTGTAATGCATTGTCACAATTCTCTCCTGGCTTCTGCATCTTGCTAGACAGGTATTCCCACAGGAAGTTGAAGAAATCCTGCAACACTACCCTGAGAATGATAGGTGTGCTATAGTGAGGACTCAGAAGATAGAGATTAATGAGAAGAAAGCAAAATGTCAGCAAGTCTTTGCCAGAACATCTATGCTATCTACAGGAGGAAGTGAATAATGGGGAAGAGGGATAAAAATAATTTATTTTTTTGCTGTAAGAAAGGCCAGAGATGACCTTATCCTAGGGTGTGTTCAAAAATGAGACATCCATAGCTCTCAAAGATTAAAAGTTCACTTTTTTTTCTTTTTTTTCTTTTTTTTTTTTTTTTTTGCTGTTGATGAGGAAAATAATACAGCTTTTGAAGAGGTCTAAGAGGTCAAATGTAGCAAAAATATTAACAAAGGACATGACATCAGTAGAATTTGAAATTTATTTAGGGGAGGGAAGGAAATATACCCTGATATTGGGTGAAAGAGCAGAAAGATTTAGACAAAATTTGCCAATGTGCGCCACTCTATCTCCAAAATATTTACCAGAGGAACATAGATTATTTTATAAATGTTAGTGACACTGAGTCATAAGTAATACTTTGCTTATTTTACAATGAATAAATATAGACTTATATTTATTTTTTTTCATTTAGATGTAAATACAAATCTTTCCTCATCAAATATGTCTAAAGCAATTCTAACAAGATATTTTAAAAATATGTCATCCTGCAGTATCACATGATATGCTGAAAGGTGATAAAATTGATATGGTTTATTCATTAAGAAAATGGATGGCAATTATCTACTGTATCTACTGCATTAAGTAAAGCTGAAAACTAAACCAAAAAAGTATAGATAAACCCATAATGATAATATTTTCACAGATAAACTGGAGTCTCCATTTTGAGACATATCTTTTGAATCATTCTAAGAACTTGCCATCATTATTTCAACTCAAACCGTAATTTTGGAAACTATTATGTATTATTGTAAGGTGTATTTTTAACCTGAGGTCGCTACAAGGTAAAGACAAGGAGTAGTACACAAGTTGACCTGCCACAGGAATTCCAGATAAAACCCCAGAAGTTGAGTCAGAGATAATCACAAGATCTGGAATCTGCAATAACAAACTGTTCATATATCTACCTGTCAGCTGTCTTCCTCTAAGGGAGGGACACAAGGTCACTGAAATGGCCACTTTCCATCCCTTGTTTTTACTGGACATGTGGTGGGTAAATGGAGAATCAAATATTTACAGGAAAATACTTTTCCATGAAGACTAAGTGATTTCATTTCAAATGGTTGTTAGGTAGCTTTTTTGTCTTTTTTTGCAAGTTCCCATAAAAATAATAAGCTAATTGAGGAAATACAGTTAGTGCTCTTCTCAAGAGTATTTCCACTCTCAACAGTATTTCCAAGTTTAATTAAAGAAATATGTTTCAGTTAAATAAATCAGGTATTAATTTTTTTAATAAATTGAAATGAGAATATGTGGAAGGAAAGACAGAATCACAAAAATGGAAGGTGGACCACTGAGTTCAGTAGATCAGTTCTGCCTGGAACAGTACAAAACATATAATCAAGTATATGTTATGTACAAGCAGTACCACTACTCTCCCAGTACTATTCCCTTATACATTTAAAAAATATCTCAAATCCCTAGATCCAAAAATATTTTGGTTTAGGCTACTCAAACATAGTCATGTCTATGGCTATTCCAGTAATAAGAGAGGTAACATTTATTGTCTAATAACAATGGTTAAATGGATGGGTAATGTTAGGTTGTGATGTCACAACACCAAACTTCCAGACTTTGTTATTCTCAGCTTTCTGAAAAGAAAATTATTGAAATGGTTTGAATCAGACATCTTTATCTGTGTTGGATAATTTGAAAGAGAAAGTGTATTTGTATATTCCAAGTATGTTGTGCAGCAATACTTCTGTGAGCCAACTGAAGAACAGAAATAATTGTATTACTGTGCCTGTGCTCCCATCCCTCACACAATCTGGATATTTTGCAGCCTCATATTTATTTATCAGTGCCACAGCTGGCTTTAGGACAGTGCTATTCTCATTTTCGAGGGGCAGGGAGGGAACTGTGAGCTACCCAAGTTCACACAGGACATCAGTGCAAGAACAGGCAAGGGAGCTCTATTCTCCTGAGCCACAGCATTGGCACTCTGACAACTGAACCCAACTTCCTTCTCTTGGAGCCAGGACAGGACACAGAAACGTATTCATTTGGCAAAGGGGGAAGGGAACCCCTGTATCCCTTCCTTATTTTGTTTTTATTTTGGAGGGGCCAGTTGCAGTTCTCATGCAGGGCAAGGTTATATAAACTTGATGGCAAGTAAACACATGTTTTTCAGCATTTCCTAAAGTTTGTGAGGGGTAAATTCCAGTCAGAGCACAGAATGTCACCATGTAAAAAGTTATACCAATGATTTTACCAAAGTATATAATAAATGTTAATAATAATTCATTTTTGGTCACTGTGCATCTCTATATGCTATAATTTATCTTCATATGCATATAGTATATCTGTTAAGGTAAAAGAAGCAGCATGAATAGCATATGTTTAATAAAAAGGTTTTTTCCTTTTCCATTTTTTAACCTGATTGTATAAAGAAACATTAGAAAACATATCTAGAAGCTTTTTATAGTTGAGAGAAAGGTCCATTGTTTTGAATGACTTCATGATTGTACTATTTATAAAACTCAATTTGTTTTCCTGAACTTCTGAAAAATGTGCCTTCCTGGTTAAGTTAACTTTATGTGTATGTAATATATTGCTGTTGTACAAAAATAGAGTATGGTAGTAATATTTTATCATACTTATCAGTGTCAGTATTTTTTTTTTCTTGCTAGTTCTGTTAAGGTGTTGTCTCCATAAAAATGAGACCATGGATTCTTTATGGGAAAATGTAATTTTTTTCTCATATACAAGGTGTGGATCTCTATTACTTTTGTAGATTTAACACACTCTCATGAGTTAAGAAATCGCATTAATTTTCTGCATTTGAAGAAAGATGCAGAACATTCTAAGAAGTGTAATTGACTTCAGGTTTCCTATGAACCTGATAACCCTGGTTTTACAGCCCAAGGTATATATTGGTAGTCCTTTGTGTTCCTTACTTCAAACCAAATTGGTTGAATGCTGATGTGTATTTTTGTGCAGTAGATTGAGCAGTGTGCTTTGTAATGAGCTGAATTTAAGTAGAAGCTGATAGTAAATGTTGAAATAGCAAAAGCAACGATGTAGAGAATTATTATTTTCCTATCTAAGTTTGTCAGTTCTATTATGAGCTTAAAGCAGAAAATATTTTTCTTTTGGAAGTGCACTGTGTGTATCACAGCAGATGGTGGAACTAAGGGGCAAAACTGATGCATGCTTAATGCCTTATAGTCATCTCTGTCTTGATTTAATTATTATACATATACAATTTCTCATCAAGAAGAAGATTTTAAAGGCAGGAAATGGAGGTAAGAAAAATTTTAAGACAATTGCAAAAGAAAAATAATTTGATAATCGGCATGTATTTTTTACTTCCACTTTGTTTTATAAGTACAGAAAATTCAATATTAAATACATATTTGTTATATATATGGAAGGAAAGTGGATAGAAGAAATTCTATTGCACAGGGAAGGAAGGGGATTTTAGAAAATTCAAATAATGGTGAGAGAGGGGGAGCTATAAACTGAAGATTACTTTTAAAATCAACATTTCCTTCTTTGTGGAAAACAGAGGAAACAGTTTTGACATTTAAATTTAGCCCTGGTCACTGTAGTTACAGCCTGACCTTGCAGTTGCTGTAAGCATGTCGCTTTAATGGAAGAAATCTCTAAGACAGCATGAAAAACATAGTACACCAAAAGTACAATTTCCCATTGTGGAGAGCATGCATTACATTCATCCTTCAATCAGAAGCAGTAAATCCAAATGGGAAACAGCCAAACATCAACCTTCCACAGAATATATTGTGCATTTTCTACAGCATTTTCATCAGTGTGTGGGATTTTTCACAGCTGCTGATAAATGATACTGACCAGTTAAGATTATGTGTAATTTTTGGATTTACATTGTGAGTATTCAGTGAAGTAAATGCTGTCACTTTCACACATGCTTTCACACTACCACAAGTTATCCTACATATCATTAACTTTTCATTTTGGTCCACTTCAGAAGACAGTGCTTACCTAGTGTCACCAAAATAAATGTGGCCACGTAAATATGACAAAAAACATTTTCTTCACAGAGAACACTCTCAGACTTTAATAATTTACAAGTCACTTCTTAAAACTCTAACAAAACCAAACTTTCCTGTGATGATATCCACTTATGGTCAGTTCATAATATGAAACCAGAAGTTAGTGTCTACCCACTGGACCATAAAGAAATTTTCAGTAGGGTGCTATGCAGTCCCTTTGAAAGTTCATTTTGTTCATAAATCATTCATAACAATACTGACTTAGGGAACCTGGAGGTAAATACTACCATTAGCAAGGAAGTCATATGAAGAAAGGTATCCATCTTTTTCATACATGTTAGCTTTATCCTTAAATGCAAATTACTTATTTTGATTTTGCTAGACCTTCTTCCTTGTGATCCTCCTATCAGAAATATTTGAGGACTTTTTTTTTTTAAGTGGAAGACAGGAAAATTATAAGGAAATGCTAATATTAAAACTGTTTCTGATCTTTCTTGGTCTTAATGCACTTAGGTCCAAATACACAATGCTTTCACATTGTCAAGTCAGTAGATTTGAATTATTATGCTTGTGGATAGAAACTAATATGAGCAATCTAAGCACCAACAAAGTAAAAGAGTACCTACATTCATCTAAACATATTTTGTTTTACTAAACCATAACAAATTAAATGGGAAGAAATTATGGATTCTTACAACTTTCTCTCGTAACAGCACACTGATCTTCAGGACTGTACTTTCTGGTAAGTAATGTCACAGAATTGGCTTCCTCACTAAATGCTGGATGTTATAGTTAAGAGAAACACAAGCATGGAAAAATAACATCATCTAGCATCACTTGGTCTATGCTTTGGTCTGTCAGTCATCTTTTCTGGAAGATGAAATCTGGTGGTCCTTATCATGTTTCACTATGCAGAGTGACTGCAGTAGCCTCCATCTCTTTAGCACTTCTTAAAAACAAATTCTTATTAGCATTCTGTTCCTGAACACATGTCAGAAGTCATTAAATGTAGCCAAGCAACTGCATGTAGCTATCCCTTACTTCATGTATTCTGTGTGTGGGTAGGTCTAGCCACATATCAAATTTATGCAACTGTAATATGAATGAATATTATTCTTCATGCATCATCAATAGCAATCTCATAGGCTAGCACAACCTATAGGTTAGAATAAATTAAGTGATAACTTCCCTGATGAGATGGAGTCAAGGTGGATTTCTAGAATTATGGAAGAACATTACTTTTCTAATTTTTAAGGCAGATTTTTTTATCACATTGAAAACATAGAGATGGAGGTGATGCTGTCATCAGTTTGGTGGGCAGTAATATTAAAATAATAAATAAAGTAATATTAAAAAATAAATAAAGTAATATTAAAATTTGGTTCAGGAAGAAATTTTATGCTTTATTGTGATTACTGGTGGTTATACAAAGAATTATCCACTGTATTTATGAACACTGTGAAAAGTGGCATTGGGCTTTCTGGAACTCCATTTATAATGACTTTGCTGAATTCAGGTTAATTATGAGAGGGGCCCATCTAAGAGAGAAGGCACACCACGGAACAAAAGGGATCCAATTTTTTAATCTACTGTTTGAATTTCATCTTTTCTTCTTTCATCTGTTTTCATCTTATGGAAGCGATTATAAGTGCTAATGAGACATTTGATCTTGCTTCAGGCAGTCATTTTCTGGTTAACACAACAGAGGTATCAAGCATCTATTTTGGTATTATAGGAAGTCAGAAGGCTGAGGTCACATATTCTTTTCTCTTATACCTACCCAGTTGCAGCAATCCTTTTTCTGGTACCTGAAATTCTTATGGCACTATTTTATTTTTCTGTCTGCAGCTCTTATATGAGCTCCTCATCACTAATTTATGTCAGGAAAAGCTATAACTCTTACAGGTGTTTCCAATTTAGAAGCCAGTCAGAAGTATTTGAAACATTTTTTTATTTTTTTTCTTTTGGGAGCTAATTCTAGTCAAGTTGAAAATTACAGATGTGTTGTTTAGTTCAAGCAACAATTGGTGACTGATGAGCAGAAGTAGCATTTGAACCTGGGACCCAATGAGTACAGTTCAATAAATTGGGAGATCATTCGAAAGAGAACAATACTGTTTGAAAACAGTATGATTTCAACATGAGTTCTTTCATGTTGACTTAATTCTTCAGAAACCATAACAAAACCTGGCAGATCTGAGCCATTAGTTTCATCAGTCTTATTTATCAAAAGAAAGCCAGTGAATGCTTTTGGACCTGTGTTCCTCAAGTGCTGATAATTATGTATATAGACAGTGCTGCTTGTATTACATAGTAAATCCAGTGGAACTGGGAATACTACTGAAATTTAAAGGATGCACCCTGGAGAAGACCTAAGGTATGTGTACCGGGCAAACACTAAATATTTCATCCATTAGGATGAATTTCATTTTTAAAGAAATAAGCCTTATTAATCACCACTGCTATTTCATTACGGTACAATCAGTTGCTCTTGTTAACTTGAATGTGGAGCTTTCTAGTGCCTACTTTTCATAAATTAAAATTGGTCCCAATTAGCCATTTATAGGAGACAGTCTTGTGATATCTTTTCAAGAAAAAAACACAAGAGAACGTTGGGATTATTTCATGGAAATACTTTGCTATATTCCTCTTGTTCTAGGTAATACCAATAACTTTTACAAACACTCTTGCTCTGAGACTGATAGCAAATGCTGCTAAGTATGTCTATATACACATAATCTGGCAATCAATGAAATGTATTCCAAAGTCTTGTTACAAAACAGAATAGTATTTGAGCATGCCTATTGAGTAGGCAAAAACAAATTCATGAGATGCCTTAATTTTCTCCCACCTAATATTGGAGAAAAACTTGGGTTTAACTCAACAAATAGTTTTTACTGGAACACTCAGAGTGCTCAAAAATCAGAAAAAAAACCCTCTGGGCTTTGTTTCTGCTATGTGGAAAAAGGCAAATAGACCCAGAGAGAAAATAATAAATATCTCATAGTAAATATTTAAAAGCTGGTGGTTTGTCCAGCATTTTCCAGGGTTTCTTTTCCCCCAAGTCTGCAATTTAAAAATCACCAAATATTGGTCAGTTCCTTATTTGGGAGTACCTTTTTAGGTGCTGGATTTTTAAAAACTGTGACTGAACACTGTTGTTTAATTGGATGACTGTGATCTTTATAATTAGGCTTCCAATGTAATAAATTCTATGCATGAATTTTCCTTATATAATGAACCATTAATAGTTACTTGATGAGTATTTCTAGTTACAAAATTTCAAAGAAATTTTAGATTGAAAAAATTAATTCTGATGTAAAGACATTGAAAATCTTTCAAACTTTTCAAAGATCTCTAATGTTATTAATATTTCATTAATTATGCCTGCTAGGAAACATAATATTCCTGAAATAGAAAGACAAAGCAAATGTAAAGAAAATCAAAGCATGTTAATAAAGCTGAAATTAAAATGTACTGAAATCCTGTTTTTCTGATTATCATGCAGGAGCATGTAAAACTGAGGACTAGAATGTAGAGCCACTTTGTGTAATTTTAATATTCTTAACTTTACTATTATTTAGTCCTACACAAATTAGTAAAGACACATGCATATAAAAACACCAGTGCTACAAAAAATGTATGCCTTTAGGTAACAATGAGATGAATTAATTTTACTCATAACTGCTAAACACAGTTATTGAAGATTATTTTCAGGATCTAGACTTACATTAGCACATCATTATATCTTGAAGTGTTTTTTGAGTGTTAGATTTCGTTAAGTCTAGTTATAAGAGTGTTAGGGAGGAGAGGACATGTATTTTTTAAACTGGACAAGTTTCTCACACATGCTGTCATATTTAGAATACTGTTTCCTGACATAGCAGTTTTTTGCTCCTTCAGAATATGACTACACATTTCAGTAGTCTTCAAATGCACAGGCACATGTCAGTTTCACCAGCTGCTCATTAGTTGGTGTATTTTAAAGAAGGTAGGGAAATGTGGAAAGCTTGTTTCTTACTGAGTGAATAAAACGTGCAGTTTGAAGGTAATAATGAGGAAACATAATGGGTTAAGAGCAGAGAACTCCCACACTTAATTCCTTCCTGTTAGATGAAAATCACAAGAGTGTGATCCTTGTAATGTACACATTTATAGCAGTGTTTCTTATTTTAAAAGAGCTGTGATTCATTGTATGGAGGTGGAGAGAACTGAGCTTTTGCACATTAACAATTTTAGATGAAGGGAAAAAACCTTTTATCCTTGCCTTTGCATTTCTGGTAGAACTTTATGAGACAGAGTATTTAAGCATGATGGTTAATTTTATATCAAATTTGATCCTGCCACCAGTTACTTTCTACTTCTGCAGGCTGCTTACTCTGTCACTGAGTATTAGGTGTATTACCCACAGAGCAGTAATTACATTTGACACATAATTATTATGGTTTTGATGACAAGAAGGCCTTTTCTTTTCCTGCTTTCATAACATATACTCCTGAAAGTGCTGGCTGGATGAATACAGTTAGTTTAAAAGCACTTGGATTTAAATTGAACCCTGGGACAAAGAAAGAAATGAAAAGAAAGAGCGAGCACATTTGAAAATTCCAGATGATCTCACACAGTCGATTTTGAAAAGGAAAGAAAGCCTTTAAGTGTTGTTAATGCAAAAGGAGAAAGAGCTGCCGGGCTGCAGCCATGCCAGATCCCCAACAGGAAAGGAGTGCTTTTAAAGTTAATAAACTGAAGGTTTGGAAAAAACGGAGGCTTCTGGCAAGGCCACATAAACTACACAAATGAGTTTCTAATCTTGCCACATGGGCTTTTTTCCAACTCTGCACTCTGAGTCACCCCCAGCTGCAGGCCTGGATGAGCAGTTTAATAATCCTTAGCCCTTTTTTCCCTTAAATGATCAGCATCAGAGTATCATGTTTCTGGAGCCTGGAGGCTGTGTGGTATTCAAATAGGGTGAGTTCTTGAAATTCTTCCAAACCTACCTGCAGCTGCCTCTGCCTCTCTGCTGAAGTTAGAAAAGCTGGACTTGCACACTTTGTAAATTGCCATCATCTTCCTCCCTCATCTCCTCTTGATTTCTCACAGTGTGCATGGGGCAAAGCCAGGCTAGGAGGATGCAAAGTGTACTTCCTGTCTTTTTTTTTAAAAAAAAAAAGTTAACAAGGCATGGATGGGGTAATGTCAATGCTAGGAATCCTTCTCTGGGAATTGAGTGGTTGTGAAGGAAACCTGAGCAGAAAAAAAAATGACCTGACTTCCTCCTTGGATCCAAGACCTGAGCATCAGCATCAGGGAAGCTTGATGTAAAGGGTATCCCTCCTACTGATGTGAGGTCTTCAATCAGTGCCGAGACAATGATGATCAAATTATTGTACTATAAAGCAGATCTATTTTTAGCCTGGTTTGTTATTGTAAGAGTTCATAGGGAAGGGTAAAAGGGGAGGTGAAGGCTGCTACAAATGACTAATGCTGCATTTCAGCCTCCTAAGCCATATTTAGTGATGTGGGATATAAACATAAGCTCTCAGTATAATTTTTCCTATTTGACTTCTGTTTTCTTTCTTCTGTTCTCTCTCCTAAACATAGCTGCGGATGGACAGGTATTTATTGTGGATGCTGTGTGGCAGGGGCACCCAGCCCCGCCAGGGCCGATGCAGCATCATGCGCTGTCCGGAGCGCTCCCGTTCCTGTGCGTGGCACAGCCCCGATGGGAGCAGCGGTCCCGCGGGCAGCACCTGGGCCGGGCTGTGCCTCCACCTCTGCCGGGAGCCACCACCAACACCCCCCGGGGTTCAGTGCCTGAACTGCCCCACACTGAGCTTGTAGCCTGTTCAGTGTCACCAGCAGGTCGTGGTTGCCCCTCTTTGCCAGTTTTGGCCATTGGACTTGCTCGGGAGTCAAAGTTTGAGTTCATTTACCTGCGTGAGGTGGGTTTTGTGTACCTCCATGGCATTCTGTAAATCCTGAATCCTTTTTCTGCAGTGAGTCCACACATATACATTAAACTGCAATTCTCTGGGGCTGTCAGAATTGCAGACCAGCCTGAGGCATGGCAGTATGATAAAGTTTTCAGGCCCTGTTTAGTTAAGGCTGAAAATCTGGGACCCAGCCAATCTATACCACTCAGGGCTCTTTTCACAGTCCAAAATGATTTGGCTTAAACATTTCCAACTGTGATGAGGTCTCATTTCAGTGATTATACAGTCATTCACTTTTCCACATCAACATCAAAGTCATTAACAACTGAGTATTATTGCATTGGCTGGAATTCAGTTAAGGGCTAGAGGGATGTTGCTCTTTATTAAGATAAATCATTGCCTTGGTTATGTCACCCATGAAATAATCAATTTACTGTGTTGGTTAATTTCCTCCCTCTTTGATCTGTGAATTAAATTCAGCAGATCATTGTTCCACACAACTGCAGTGGAAAGGATGCTTTAAAATAAATGCACCACATTTTCTAATGGTACAAGTCTGGTAACTGTATAAAACAAGGCTGCATGTGGCCTGATCTATTTCAACACTTTCCTTTGAAAGCTTCAGAGGAAAATGAATCAGTAGCACCAATCTGGGTGATACTCCCTCGAAGTTCCTGAAAAATGAACCAGAAGAAAGAGAAAAACTAGCAGAACTGATTCTGAGGCCTTCAGAGGAGTTAGGCTGATTGCCATACCAAATGAAAATATTTCTATCGAAGTGTAAGGCTATTTCTTGATAGCCTTCATGAGCTTTGCTTACTGAGATGCTTACTGTAAGGCTTTTTTTCAAAAATCCTACTCATAACAAGCCAAATATTAAAAAAAAAAAAAGCAAAAAAAAAACCAAAAAAACTAAAAAAACCCTGCACTGATACCGATTGATATTCCAATCTCCTTTTGCACTGAACTATGCATTCTGAAATTGAGCTACGTGTAGAAATAAGTCTGTGTTGACTGGAAATCACTGCCTATGCATGAGAAACTGATGATGACAGCCCAAATCTGACTTTTCATTTTGCAGAATTTCACAGCAGTGTGGGTATTCAAGTCTCGCTTTTCTAATATTAAACTCTAACTTTTTAAATTTAAATAGATTTAAATAATCCATGCTAATTAAAAGTAACACAGACTTCTTCAGTATTTCTCTAATGTAAGTTCAGATCCATGCCTCTTCTAAAACCTGAGCTCTTCTCACATGTATGTCCTTTAAACTCAAGATCATGATCCATCATGAGCTTTGAAAAATAGGAACAGCATGTGATGTGGTTTTAAGGTCAGCATCTAATTTTGTTAGACTTTGAGGTAAACAGCACGTAGGTTTCTGGTTGTGAAATCAAGATACAGAATTTCTTCCAAATTTTTACATCTTAAAGCTATATTAATGTAATCCTTAAAGATTCTAAACATGTGTTGGTGAGAAGAAGTGCTATTATTTTTGAAAGAAAATGCATATGAAAATACTATTACAAAAATAGTTGAACTAAAATTCCTGATTGAACTAAAAAAAAAAATCACTTTATTTGCTAACTCCAATTCCCATTACATGAGTAAAATATTCTCACTAATTCTCAGGTCAAAGTTACAAATTAGAGCAATGGATTAAGAAGATATAATACTGTTTCATTATAAGAATCACACCCCCAATTCACTTAAAAATTAATGAAAGCTGATTGCAGATTTGTTTCTATAGCAATTACATGGAGTGTTTCTTCTCACATTTAACAAAAATTGTGTGTGACTTCATGAAAGAAAAACAATTTGCATTAACAAATTACTTTAGTGCATTTGAAAGTCATCTTCGTGAAACAAAATATACCCTAGCTGAGTATGCAGAAGAATGAACACTAATGAGAGTTCATAGTCAGGACTACGTAAGTCAGGACATGGTAAATCAGTCAGGATATTCAGAATATGTGAGGAGGCTTAGTATTGAACAGTTAATTGCAACTGCAGTGAACCTGATTAATGCACATGACAATTCTATGTTGCTTATAAACCTTCTCACTTAGCAATCAAATTACTATTTTCTAATTAATTGCATTTGTTAGTTTCTATTTGTCAGTTGTTTCATGTTAATCATCCTTTTGCCATTAGTTTCCATTTCTAAATGAATCATTCTAAGAGCAGAAAGTGAAAACATTGCTATTCCTCAAGCATGATTTCTTATTTTGTTGACATAAATGCATGGTAACTGCAAGTTTCTTCAAGCTGTTGTGGAATATTTATTTTTTAGTTGCCATGAGGTCATACACTTGGAGTTTTAAAATGACAGAAACTCCTGGTGGAGTTTTGAACATATTTAGCTTTTGTAATTCTGCTTCAGGCAGTAGCAGGCAAGTTAAACAATCATTGATTGACTTTTATTAACCGATCTGTAAGGCTGATATGCTCAGGAATGCAACCTATAGACAGATTCTTGAAATACAGCCGAGAAAGGAATCTTACAGAAATTCCAAAAACAGGAGGTAATACTCTCCTTGCAAACTATTTTTTTTTCCTTAGATAATATTCTTTACTTTATAAGATATTAGGTTTTGTCTGCTTTTTATTTGAAAAGTTCATCAATAAATCTATGATTATTAAAAAAAACCAATTTACCTATTACAGACTTAATTTCAAGCCTATGCTATCTTTTATGAAAATAAAATAAATATTTTTTTTCCACTAAGGTAACTGAAGAATTAAAGTTAACATTTTAACTGATGTAAAATTAAAGTAATGTCTTCTCTGGTAAACTAGCTAGAAGCCCTGATGAAGATGCTGCACAGTGAGACTCCTGATCTGTCCTTGGATTATCCCCTTGCCCTGGGATAAACTGGAGCAAAGCTGTACTTGGCATGCATTTCTTTCCTTAGTGAGCAACTCTGTTCAGCTCAATAAAGGGTTGAGAGGAAGGAGCCAGAGTTACACCTTTCTCTAGACTAGCCACCTGTGCAGGGTGGCTAGAAACACAGAAACAGAGCCCTGGTATAGAACACATTCTCCCATCCCATGCTGGTTTTCATATTCCACATATACCACGATCTCTCTTGGAGGATTAGAGCTGTACAAGCCAGTTCCTGATTGTATAAACCATAAGTTACGTGATATCATAGATTTTGATGCCTGTGTGATCTCAAATTTTTGTTTTAAAAGTTTGTTTTGGATTTATTAAATACATGGCATTTATTTAATTACTAGAGCTGTAAGTCAAATTAATTTCTTCTATGAACATATAGTTTTCATCATATATTCTAAGGAAAAAAATGTAATCAATGATTTGGGGTTTATGTTTCCCTTTTATTTTTCATTTTGATGTCAAAAAGCATCTGTCATACTGCTTGGTCCACCAAGCATTCCACATATGAGTCCCTAGACTGAAGCAGCAGTTCTACAGTTTTGAAGGGCTTATAGAGACAGCCTCAGGACCTCTAAATGCATTTACACAGTTGATACCAAACATATTAGTGGAATCAATGTCAATGAAAATGCTTAACATTCTTCTTAAAAACAGAGGTACAGTAGGGTCTGATAACTCTAGTCTGTGTTCTCTGAACCAAAAGAATGCTCATGGTGGGTATTTCTTGACACTGTTAAAGGTCCACAGTGGAGTGGAACAGAAAAATGAAAACCAGACAAATTTATCGAAGCATTTTCATTAATTCTTAAGATGACCTTGCTGATGAGAGGTAAAGGCTCAAATTCTGTCCTTAACTGAATCAGAATGGGAACTCCACAGACATGAAAGCTCTCAAATTTATAGATATTTAAGCCTCCATCTCTTTTAAAACAAAAAGTTGAAACTAGATCAAACTTAATTGCTGACATTTTTAGCATTTTTTCCTTTTATTTGTCAAAAGAAGGCATCATGTGTGGCATACACTAGAGCTCATACAATTTGATATTTGACTGCATCAGCATGTATTGTGCTGGGAGCTGTGGGTATAGCAGAGATTCTCCACATCATTGAAATTATCTCTGAAACACACAGGTAAAAATCTGTTAGACTAATTTTTGTTTTAATTAAATCAACTGTGTCACTTCCTAAAGAGCACTGTACAAAGATCTTGTAACATGCAGTGAAAATGTATAGGTATCCAGTTATTTGTGAATAATATATCATACACAGTAATTACTACTGAAGTGTTTAACAGTTTTAATAGGCCTCTTTTCATTCTGCCATCCTTTTGTGTTGATACAGGCTACAACTTCTAGCAACATTCTTCCATACTCTCACTAAACACAGATCAGTTACAGCATACCTTTTAAGAAGTTTGAAATAAAATATGCTAAGCATATTAAAAATGTGCCAGGTATGTTACGCCCACTGTCAGTTTCAATACCAGTAAATTATCCTGTTTTGCAAGTCATTGCCTATTGCTATTCACAGACTATGCGAATAAATTTCTAGCTTTCATTCATTCTAGGCTCTGGAGCCTACTGATGGCAGCTCTGGGAAACAGCCTTTGGGCTGAGGGCTGTCCCCTTCATTTTTTTAATCTTCTCCACAAGGGATGGTTCATGGGGTTGCTATCAGTATGCTCCAGGGTAAATGCCCCCTTCTGTGGGATGCTTCTGGGGGGCTGTTATCATTGACCTCGAGCTTTAACACCTTTAACCCACTGCAAAGCTTTTATCTGTAGCTGTTATCAATAGGCTTCACAGCTAACATACCATCACTCAAGAAGGCTGTTTACTGGAATGGCTTTTTTTTTAAGTCTCCAGAGTGAAAACTGTACCCCAAGCCTGGAGGAGCTGCCATCAGTAGGCTCAAAAGCATAATCTAAACAAAACTTATTTGATAGCTTTGCACTGATACAGGACACAGAGGAAAGCAAGAGGAAAAAAAAAAGGGATGCAGAAGATTCAGGTGAATGCCACCAAGAACACAAGAACTGGAACTCATCCACTAATGTCGATATTTCTAAATAATCCAACAAGAAATGTGATTAGCCAGCTGCACTGGTAATGCATTAACTCCTGCCAGTCTCCACAGTATCTGCTTCACTTACGGTAAGAGAGCAAGCTCATATACAATTTTGTTAGTGTGTCAAAGACTGCCAGTGTTATGAAAACTGCTGGTTATACTGCATGAGTACTTGACTAGTGGGAGAAAATTCCATCTGTGTGTGCCTTTGAAGTTTAAGTGCCCTTTACTAAACAAATCAGATTGTGTTAAAAGATTCTTATGTCTTCTAAACTGGTTTGCCACTCCACTGTTTTACCTCACCCACAGCATCTCCATTCAAATCACAATTCATATGCTTCAGAATGTATTTCCTAACTGATGCTATATTAACCACAGCCCATGTAGCACAGCAGTGAAAGAAAAGCCGTAAGGGTCTCAAACCATAAAAACTTGGAGACTGAAAAGCTTTAAGGGTCACTAAATAAAGTATGGGTAATGACTGGTATTATTGAGAAAGAGTCATGAAATCTGGGGAAGGAAAAACCTGGTGGAAGCACTCATACTGCAGGCACAGAGATTCACACACTACTGGCAAAATCCGAATAATGAAACTCAACTCTGTCCAACCCTCCCAGGGAAACCTTGAAAGAGTTCACATGCTCCTGAAGCATCAACACTGAAAAGCCTGTTAACCATGAACTCCCAAAACAACCTGGAGAAGAAGTGGGCATTAAAGGGAAAAAAACGCTTGAAGATATCAGTAGCATCTGAGGAGTGACACAGAAACTGGGGGCCCTCAAAGTGAGAGGCCAGAACAACTGAGATTATTGATAACTTTGCTCTCTCCCTCCCCTCTAATAGTAAGCTCAGAGCACAGAGACCTTGGAAAAGCATCAAGAGATACAAAGCACAAGCTGGGCGTTGGACACTATCAACTTCCCAGCTCATTTCAGGGATGTCCCATTGTAAATGACCACAGGTGGAGTAAGTGGCAGTTACAGCTAACAGACGACATTTATTCACCCCCAAAGAAGGCCATCCTTACATTGTTGCTAAATAAGATCAGAAGCTCAGTTGTTGAGCCTGGACAGAAGCTAAGCCACGTCAGCTGCTTACTCACTCTTTTCCCCCTAGACCAAGAGCTAATGGAAGGGCCAAAGCAAGAAAAGGGCGAAGTTTGAGACAAAGCCTGTTTAATTCTTCCGGTTCTTGGGGAGGATGTTTTTTTCCCCTCTGGCTAAGTGGTGATGTCAAAAGGATTCTACCCTGGTTTCTAGGGCACGGGGTGAGAATTAGAGTGGGCAGCTCTCAAAGAAACTTTGAGCCAAAAGCCTCTGTCAGCTCTCTCAGCTCTGTGGCTAGCAGTTCAGTCAGACACAAGCCATTGGACAAAAGCCCTGTGCTCAGGCACCACTGGAATAGAAAGGGCTGTGCTGGGTCTCTGGGCACATGGGGACACAAGCAAGTCTGTGTGAGGACAGACTGGGGCTGCCCCACACCGCACTGAGCCAGTTCCATGGCAGCCCCATGCCCAGGCCCAGAGGAGCCCTGCAGGCAATACGGCAGTGCGGCAGCATGAACAGCTTAAAGGTCTCAATATCACAGTGGGCTTTGCTCATCACTGGGTGAGAATGGCCTTTTGGGATGTCACCTGGTGATGGATGTCAATGATGATGGCTCCACCTGGCTATGGATTATGATGTCACAGCTTGTGTCCCTCCCTGCACCTCACCCAGTCAGTGCCACACTCCAGCTGAACAAGTTGGCATGTAGACACGCTGGAGGCTACCTCCCAGCCAGGCCAGCACTGCGCTTCTCCACTGCTGCTGGCCTGGCAAACAATCATTGCCTGAGGGCGCAGCAGGGAGTTCTTGCTGCATCTTTGCTTCTAACTTACTGCTTCCCTCTATTTCTCCTTCTCCTCAATCTGCTACTTGCTGTTGCTCTTCACTTTCCTTCGTGATGCTAGTTTTGCTTTCTTCTTGCTCTGGGCTACAGGAAAGTTCCGTACCAGTGCTGTGTCAGAGAAGCCCTTTGGTAGCTCTCCTGTTTTTCCTGTAGTTTCTCTAGCCACCAGCATGGAGGGACCTTGGGTAGGCACCTGGAGACCTCATCCCCGACGGGGCCCAATCCTTGCAGAATTCAGCACCCCAGGTCCTAAGTACTGGATCCCTGGAACAACAGGTAAACCAACTATCAGGGGAGGTAGCGGCAGCAGGAGGCACAGCACACTGCTTGCCTCCAGTTAGAAACCTCCTTTCACTACACAGTTGCAGGCACAGGTCCTTTCACAGGCTTTTCTTCCCAGGTCATATGGCTCATAATCCCACCAAAGACCGAGCCCCTGCATACTCATTTCGAGGGACCAAAGCACCCTCCACAGACAGCTGCTCACCAGGTCCTCGGTACTTCATCCATCCATCCATTACCAAGTCTGGGAAGTATGTGTCACCATCAGCACATATGACAGGACGTCCCAAGTCCAAGACTTTGGTCACCCCCGGACCCAGTGAGTAGCATTTCTGCAGCCCTTCTTCCAGGCCAGACAAGCATGCCTTACTGTTGCCCTGTGCCACTGGGGCACAAAACCCTTTGCTCATGCCCTGAACGGGCTTCAGAGTGCTCCAGAAAGAAAACAAGCAAGACTGAGCACCTCCTCCTGACTTCTCCTCTTTGACTTGCAGTTAGGTTCCCAGCTTCACTTCTTCGCTTCTTGTCTCCTTCTCTGTCCCAGGTGACTACACCACAGATTCTGCCAACAAACACGTCTTCTATACCGCACCGATGAATAGCCTGGCGTCCCGACCCAAGGACTTAAAAGGTTTCCGAACACCAGGTACGGAACTTGGGGAAACAGACACTCTTACAGCCTGCATATCCTCCAGGGAGCATCTGCATCTTCCTCAACAGGCCTAGCAAAAAGCCTAGGGAGCAAGACACAGTCTGTGCTCAACAAGCTTTTTGCTCTCCCACAGCATCAACTTCTCCCATCTCACAGAAGAACCGGAAGCTCTGCTTTCAAACAGCCAAGGCACACAACATACAACAAAAGCCAGAGGCACTGGGATGAGGGGCAGGAAACCTTTCCTCCTCCTCACAGCCAGCTTCGCAGGCTGACTCTCTACCACCCAGGCATTGCACCCTTTCCCACAGGACTGATCTATGCTCTCTTCCTATTGCACTTCCAGGTCCGGGCGCCTACACCTTGCCCAGGGTTCTGGGACCTCACACAGTGTACACTCATGCCGAACCATGCTACTCCATGAAAGGGAAGAGTCAATACCAGAGCTGTTTTCATGACCTGGCAATGGTGAGCTGTGCTTCTCGGTTCTCTCACAGCAGCAGCAGAAGCTCAGCTGCCCTGCTCAGGGCAGAAGCCCAAGAAGCCACAGGGCTTCTGGCTCTGCTATTACCAGTAAGACCTATACCTACAGCCCCTTATTTTTCCACACCAGCAGCTTTGGCATGGTACAGCTCTCTGGCACTAATGACACGAATCTCCCTTGTCCTCTGGGAAATCTACCTCTTTTCCCAAAGAGCCCTCATTCCCAAGGCTCCAGACCTCCCACACTGCTCCTCTGGCCAGACACCTAAAGCAGCACACAGTACTCGTGGGCACCCAGCATGAATCCACACTGCCTCTTGTACCCACCAATTTCACTGCTTCTCTTGCAGACGCCAGGTCCAGCGGCATTTGCCAAGGTGGAACTGGACCTCTACAAAACCAGGGCTCCCAAGTACACAATGGGACTAAAAACCAAAGGGGCTGGGAAGGATCGATTTCCAGGTCCAGCAGACTACAACACGGGAAAGGTAAGGCAGCCTGCCTACCCTATGTGATGCTGCACAGCCTTCACTTGAGGACAACTCTGGAGAATGAGGCACCATTTTCACCTCTTTTCTTCCCAATTTCCCCTTCCAGGTGTCACTTATCAAGGCCCGGGATCCTGCCTACACTTTTGGACTCCGTCACTCTCTCTACAAAGCTTCTTTAATACCTGAAACACATCTTGATTAAAGACAGATACCTGAAGAGATCTTTATCTGTTCTTCTTTTGCAGCAGGGTGTGTGGGTGTGGACCATTGGCTTCAATGTCTCATGTCTATGCCTCAGTCAAAACATGGCAGGATGAGGCTGGGGGGAGAGCAGCGAGGTAACAGCATGAACCAGGCCAACAGTACCTCCAACAGTACTGTTTCACCTAACCAGAGCAAAACACTGTGAAAGCTTTCCAGCCCTGCCTTGCACACTCTCACCCCATGGCCCATGCTGGCCTCAAGGAAAAAGCCCATCTCAGTGTCCCCCTTCTTCAGCGCACACAGGTAGCATCTGCTCAAGGTGTGCCAGGAAACACAGCTGCCCTGCATCCTCTCTTGCCACAGGCAGGGGCTCATTTCCTCAGGCAAGTGCCCAGACCACTGAGAGCTAAGGAGAAAGAACCATTATTCCCAGTCTGAAAATGGAATCATCATAGGATCCTGCAACAGCCCAGGTGGGAAGGGATCTCATCCAACCCTCATGTGGGAGAGGCAGCCTGGAAGAGACTAGCCAGCACCCAGGCAACCACTAACTTGATTGTGGCCAGTGATGGGACTCTACTGTGCCCCTGCCTGGGGAGGCTGTTTCTCCTCTCTGGCTAAGTGGTGATGCCAAAAGGATTTGTCCCCGATTGCTAGGGAACAGGGTGGGAATTGGTGTAGGCAGCTCTCACAGGCGCTCCAAGGCAGGAGCCTCTCTCAGCTCGGTGGCCAGCACTTCAGTCTACTCAGCCTGTTATAAATACACTGATAAAATAATTTATTTATAATAAAGAAGACAAAGTGTTAGTTATGACTGCAAGTAGAAAGCCATGAAGCATATTGTATATGAATGTTAGGAGTGCTGTTTTCAATGTATTTAACCAGAGAAACTTCACCAAGAAATGACCAGATATCGTATGCCTTGTTCAAGAAGCTATGAATATTCTCATGCACACCAGTTAGTCTGCTTGGAAACCCCCTACCCTTCCTATCCTAATTTGAAAATCAAAGATTCCAATCAGTAGATCTCAGTACCTATGGCCAATGATAGTCTTAGGGTAGGAATATTATTAAAGTTATATAACTCGTGAAACCCATCATTGTAAAGGTTAAAGTTAAGAATGGGCATATGGCGCATACTAGGTAAAAGAACTTATGTAAAAATGACACAGCAGAAAAAGCAAATAAAATGGATTAATTTTGCTTGCTAATCAAAACAAAGTTGGAGGAGTAATCCCCCACGTCCCTAGCACTGAAATACAGAAGTGTCTCCTTATTAATAACAAATTGGTATTGGATAAGTTCATTTCATCCTTTTTGATGAAAGAAGCCCTGTGCTCAGGCACCACTGGAATAGAAAGGGCTGTGCTGGGTCTCTGGGCACATGGGGACACAAGCAAGTCTGTGTGAAGACAGACTGGGGCTGCCCCACACCGCACTGAGCCAGTTCCATGGCAGCCCCATGCCCAGGCCCAGAGGAGCCCTGCAGGCAATACGGCAGTGCGGCAGCATGAACAGCTTAAAGGTCTCAATATCACAGTGGGCTTTGCTCATCACTGGGTGAGAATGGCCTTTTGGGATGTCACCTGGTGATGGATGTCAATGATGATGGTTCCACCTAGCATTGGATTATGATGTCACAGCTTGTGTCCCTCCCTGCACCTCACCCAGTCAGTGTCACACTACAGCTGAGCAAATTTGTGTGTAGACGCTGGAGGCTACCTCCCAGCCAGGCCAGCGCTGCGTTCCACACCAACAATTACTGCCTGAGGGCACAGCAGGAGTTCTTGCTGCATATTTGCTTCTAACTTACTGCTTCCCTCTATTTCTCCTTCTCCTCAATCTGCTACTTGCTGTTGCTCTTCACTTTGCTTCACTTTCTTTCGTGATGCTAGTTTTGCTTTCTTCTTGCTCTGGGCTACAGGAAAGTTCCGTACCAGTGCTGTGTCAGAGAAGCCCTTTGGTAGCTCTCCTGTTTTTCCTGTAGTTTCTCTGGCCACCAGCATGGAGGGACCTTGGGTAGGCACCTGGAGACCTCATCCCCGACGGGGCCCAATCCTTGCAGAATTCAGCACCCCAGGTCCTAAGTACTGGATCCCTGGAACAACAGGTAAACCAACTATCAGGGGAAGTAGTGGCAGCGGGAGGCACAGCACACTGCTTGCCTCCAGTTAGAAACCTCCTTTCACTACACAGTTGCAGGCACAGGTCCTTTCACAGGCTTTTCTTCCCAGGTCATATGGCTCATGATCCCACCAAAGACCGAGCCCCTGCATACTCATTTCGAGGGACCAAAGCACCCTCTGCAGCAACCTGCTCACCAGGTCCTCAGTACTTCATCGAATCATCCATTACCAGGACAGGGAAGCAAGTGGCTCCATTGGCACTTGTGACAGCACGTCCCAAGACCAAGATTTTGGTCACCCCTGGACCCAGTGAGTAGCATTTCTGCAGCCCTTCTTCCAGGCCAGACAAGCATGCCTTACTGTTGCCCTGTGCCACTGGGGCACAAAACCCTTTGCTCATGCCCTGAATGGGCTTCAGAGTGCTCCAGAAAGAAAACAAGCAAGACTGAGCACCTCCTCCTGACTTCTCCTCTTTGACTTGCAGTTAGGTTCCCAGCTTCACTTCTTCACTTCTTGTCTCCTTCTCTGTC
Source organism: Vidua macroura (assembly GCF_024509145.1). Lineage (NCBI taxonomy): Eukaryota > Metazoa > Chordata > Aves > Passeriformes > Viduidae > Vidua > Vidua macroura. Next base: position 30,145,239 of record NC_071576.1, on the reverse strand, counting down.
CCAGGTGACTACACCACCGATCCTGCCAACAAACACATCTACTATACCGCACCGATGAATAGCCTGGCGTCCCGACCCAAGGACTTAAAAGGTTTCCGAACACCAGGTACGGAACTTGGGGAAACAGACACTCTTACAGCCTGCATATCCTCCAGGGAGCATCTGCATCTTCCTCAACAGGCCTAGCAAAAAGCCTAGGGAGCAAGACACAGTCTGTGCTCAACAAGCTTTTTGCTCTCCCACAGCATCAACTTCTCCCATCTCACAGAAGAACCGGAAGCTCTGCTTTCAAACAGCCAAGGCACACAACATACAAAAGCCAGAGGCACTGGGATGAGGGGCAGGAAACCTTTCCTCCTCCTCACAGCCAGCTTCGCAGGCTGACTCTCTTCCACCCTTTCCCACAGGATTGACTGATACCATCTTCCTACTTCACTTCCAGGTCCTGACACCTACACCTTGCCCAGGATTTTGGGACCAAACACAGCATACACTCGTGCCGAACCATGCTACTCCATTAAAGGGAGGAGTCAATACCAGAGCTGTTTTCAAGACATAGCAAAGGTGAGCTGTGCTTCTCGGTTCTCTCACAGCAGCAGCAGAAGCTCAGTTGCTCTGCTTAGGGCAGAAGGGCCCCAGTGCCTGCTGTATCCCCAGACAGCACAAGCCTCCCTGCATGTGCAGCAAAGCCCAAGTATCCACAGGGCTTCTGGCTCTGCTATTACCAGTAAGACCTATACCTGCAGCCCCTTATTTTTCCACACCAGCAGCTTTGGCATGGTACAGCTCTCTGGCACTAATGACACGAATCTCCCTTGTCCTCTGGGAAATCTACCTCTTTTCCCAAAGAGCCCTCATTCCCAAGGCTCCAGACCTCCCACACTGCTCCTCTGGCCAGACACCTAAAGCAGCATACAAGTACTCGTGGGCACCCAGCAAGAATCCACACTGCCTCTTGTACCCACCAATTTCACTGCTTCTCTTGCAGACGCCAGGTCCAGCGGCATTTGACAAGGTGGATATAGACGTCTACAAAACCAGGGCTCCCAAGTACACAATGGGACTAAAAACCAAACTTCCTGGCAAGGGAACGTTACCAGGTCCAGCAGAATACAGCCTGGGAAAGGTAAGGCATTCGGCCCACCAATGTGTTGTGCTGGACAGCCTTCACTTGAGGACAGCTCTGGAGAATGAGGCACCATTTTCACCTCTTTTCTTCCCAATTTCCCCTTCCAGTTGTCAGTGACCAAGGCCCGGGATCCTGCCTTCTCTTTTGGAGTCCGGCACTCTCTCTACAAAGCTTCTTTAATACCTGAAACACATCTTGATTAAAGACAGATACCTGAAGAGATCTTTTTCTGTTCTTCCTTTGCAGCAGGGTGTGTGGGTGTGGACCATTGGCTTCACTGTCTCATGTCTATGCCTCAGTCAAAACATGGCAGGATGAGGCTGAGGGGAGAGCAGCGAGGTAACAGCATGAACCAGGCCAACAGTACCTCCAACAGTACTGTTTCACCTAACCAGAGCAAAACACTGTGAAAGCTTTCCAGCCCTGCCTTGCACACTCTCACCCCATGGCCCATGCTGGCCTCAAGGAAAAAGCCCATCTCAGTGTCCCCCTTCTTCAGCGCACACAGGTAGCATCTGCTCAAGGTGTGCCAGGAAACACAGCTGCCCTGCATCCTCTCTTGCCACAGGCAGGGGCTCATTTCCTCAGGCAAGTGCCCAGACCACTTGAGAGCTAAGGAGAAAGAACCATTATTCCCAGTCTGAAAATGGAATCATCATAGGATCCTGCAACAGCCCAGGTGGGAAGGGATCTCATCCAACCCTCATGTGGGAGAGGCAGCCTGGAAGAGACTAGCCAGCACCCAGGCAACCACTAACTTGATTGTGGCCAGTGATGGGACTCTACTGTGCCCCTGCCTGGGGAGGCTGTTTCTCCTCTCTGGCTAAGTGGTGATGCCAAAAGGATTTGTCCCCGATTGCTAGGGAACAGGGTGGGAATTGGTGTAGGCAGCTCTCACAGGCGCTCCAAGGCAGGAGCCTCTCTCACCACTCCAGTCAGACTCAACCCATTAGACAAAGGCCCTGTGCTCAGGCACCATTGGACTGGAAAGGGCTGTGCTGTGCATGGGGAAGAAGCAGGTCTTCGTGAGGACAAACTGGGGCTGCCCCACTGGGGCGGACTGAGCCCGTTACGTGCAGCCCCATGCCTTGCCCCAGCGGAGCCCCACAGGCAGTACGGCAGCGCTGCAGCACCGACCGACCCCGGCTGGCCCCAGTCTCCCGCCGGCAGCGTCCGGGTGGTGCTTAACCCGAGGGAAAGGCTACGTGTGCCAGACTGCGGGGAGGCGGAGGGCAAATTCCTACGACGGCGACACAGTTCCGTCGCGTCCTCTTTAGACAGTCGTGCTCCAGTAGGCCTTGTCCGGCGGTGCCGAGCTGGAACACGGTGTGTCGAGGAGCTGCAGCGTCGGGACCTCGGGCTGAGCGGGCCCAGGCGCTCCTGAGCGCGGCTCCGGGGGCAGCTCCGACTGCGAAAGGGGAGCAATGGCTAGTGGGGTTTAATTTCCTCACTATCTGAGTAAACAGCAGTAAATTACACTAATCTCCTCCAGCCGAATCTGTTTCACGCGTCGTTATCTCAATTCACGAGCTTTTACACCTTGTTTTGCGTTCCTGTTTTCCTGCTGAGGAGGGGCCGTGGGGACCTAATTGCCTGCGGCTCTTCTCAGTCGAACCCCGAGCAGGCATCTTCCATGTTAGGGCTTCAGGTGCCCTTCTCTTCATTTTGAAATGCCTGTGGTTAATGAGAAGTATTTTAACTAAACTTACTTGAAGAGCTAAGCGAGTTAGAAAGATTACAGGAGAACACAAAGTTAGAATAGGAAAAGATTTGTTAAAAGTTGCTGTTGCAGGGGAAGGACAAAGGCAAATGAAGCTTTGGTTAATAGACTGGATATTCAGTCCTTTGTGGTGCAGGAAAATTTTATAACTTGCTTTTTTAATCTACAGAAGAAATTTCGTCCTACCTGCATTCACAGATGAGGTCAGTGATGCTGTGCTCTATGAGAACAGTGCTGAGGCAGCAGTGGACAGATTTTGTTCTGGACAGGTTATGTACCCCCATGAGTAAGGTGTGCTTGTCTCGCCTGGAAGAAAAGCTGGAGAAATGGTACTCAGGGTGACCTCGGTCTTCATATTGGGACATCCACAAATGTGCAGTGCTGGAGCTGAGTCCTTCCCATTCACAGTGATACAGGGGTGAATGTAATGCTGAGTACCTGCAGAGCAGCTGTCTGTGATGGATGTTTGGCTCCTTGCAATGTGTTAAACTTACAGTTTGTTAAGTGGAAGCAGCAGATGTGCTGTGATCCCCCAGCTGTTCTCCTCCCCCTTCTGTCCCTGCCCCATCCTTCCTTATTCCTGGTTTACGTGTCATCTCAGGAACTGTATACGTGTATCCTAGTTTGCAGAACTCTGCCATGATGTGGCCACATGGGTGATGAAACCTCCAGGTGCCCACCCAGGCTTGATCCATGTCGGTAGCTGCAGAGCCTACGGCAAGAAGAGGAGCCTAGGACCACAGCACTGCCAGGCCCAGTGCCACACGGGAGCTTGCTCTGATGGGTCTTCTCCTATTTTCTCATATTGCCAGAAGGTTCAAGGGTGATCCCCACTGCTCTGCACTCATCAGGCCTCATTCAGGCATTATGTCCTCTTTGGGTTCCTGGAGACAAGCTGGAAAATTTAAGAGGCTCAGGGTTAGGTTAGGAAGGTCTGTGTAGATGGGACTGGCTCAGAATGGAGTAGAGAAGGCCTTGGTGCACCCCACAACTTGGTGCCTATGGGTAAGGCACCTAATATATTTTCCTCTTGAAAACACAATAAGCAGATCTTGATGATGTCTGCAAAGCAGAAACATGCAATGAGAGAAAAAACAACATGATTTTTCTGTTTATCTAAAAGCTGTATGTTCTTTTAGTTTGGGGTCACATAATATGAATGCAAGTTTGAACGCCTCAGACTTCTGTTTCATGTAATATTTTCCAGTGGTCCCTTAATTTATGTTTTTGTCCTAGAGAGAGTGATTTGGGCCTGGTGTTTTTAAGCAGAATTTTCTGCTGAAGGTAATGTTTAGGAACACCTCTGTGCTGCCACTTTTGGGAGTTTGACAGCCTGAGTGTGCAAATGAAGGCAAGAGAGGCCTTTCCTCAGAGTGAAGAAGAAATGGAGCAGACTCCTGTGTGCATTGTCAGGTCATAGAAAAAAAGCTGGATGCCAGCCACAGATGCAGAGTGTTTTCAGACTTCTCTCCAGTAAGTAAATATAGATAAATTCTCCATACATTGGAACTGCCAGCATGCTTAGAAATTATTGAAAATACTGGTGGGTCTAATAAGTTATTTTCATGTTTAAGTTTGCATCTTCGTTTTAGGGAAGAGTTATTGATGGGGAATTTATCAAAAACATTAGTTACAATGTTACTAGCTCACAGTCTTAATGATGGGAAAGCAAACAGCATGTGCACTCTAAGACTCTGAATCTCAACCACCCAAAAGGCAAGGCCCAAGACAACTAACTCTCTTCCTGAGACTGTGACTTGTGACTGATCTGGGTTGCTGAGGTTTCTGAGCATTAACCTGAATAGTTTAAGTATTTCCAGATCGAAAAGCTTTTTGTAGTCAGAAAATCTGAAGTGGCTGCCAATCCTCTTTAAGAGAAGCCTGTGTAGTTCACTTGTTATGGGTTTGCTTGTTCTGTAAAACTTTGCAGAAAAGAATCTTTATCACAGCTCTGTTTTGTTTTCTATAGTTGTTTTTGGACATGCATGACCAGAGGGAATTGCTCTCTATCTGGGGGAAATTTTTTTTAGACTAAAATGTGATAAGGTGGTGTATGCACTTTAATATGTTTCTACATTTGAGAATAAAGGATAAGCTATGTTATACACCAGGAAAAAACCCAAACAAAACGAAACATCCTTATTCTATCTTCATTTTTTCTCTGGAAGGGATTTGAGGACTCTGGCCATCTGGATGTCTGGCAACTCAGTCAGAGCTGTGGCTACTGTGTGTGTGCAGATTAACTGTGTAGCACATGCACAGTAAGTCCAATGTGTCCAGTACACATCAGACCTGCTGCACATGTGCTGCACAGATGGTCTGTGCATACACAGTAAATCAGCTATGTTAAGCCTACTGCGCATATGCAAACCATCTGTGCATTGCACATATGTATATTTTTGCATGGGAAATCCCTAGTCAGAGCATGAAAGGTTGTGGCAGAGAGGAACTCCAGTGGTAGAGAGACCGTGAGAGAGTCTGACAGTGGCATAAATTAAAGCAGCTCCTTGCCTGTTTTTGCTCATGTCTGGGCCAAAGCTGCAAATAAGTTCCTCAGAATCAGAAAATGTGACTAGCTGCTCAACAGTTTCAATCTCTCTAACAATTGGCTGCAGGAGAGAATCTGTATCAAAACCATTAGTTTTAAAGGCAGTGATTATCAGCTAGAACTGCAGCTAGTTTGTCAGGTAGCTCAAAATGAACAAGATCTGGTATTTTAGTTATCCAATAAAATAGTGATGCATATGATACAGGCCTTAGGGGTTTGTTTAGTCAATTATCTTTATTTTATTTCCCAGTAATCCTTTTGCTTCTCATCTAATATTCAGCATTTTTACATAGGTTGTTTGAGATTAACAAAGATGCTTACTGGTTAGTACATAGGCACAGTTTACATATGGATTGAAAAATAGTATCTTTTCAGTCTATATGCAAGTTATTGCTTATTATGTTTATGGTACATGTTTAAATCCCAGTTCTGACAATGGCAAGAAGACTCCTTAAACTAAGTCTGTTTTAGGTCTATCTCTAATGAGTTCTAATGATCTGAAGTTAAGAACCCCTTTTTTATCTCACAAGGCATCACTGCTTATCTAACCAACACATACTTGAGGGAAGAGATACCTTCACAGGCTTGAGAAGTGGGCCAGTTTGAACCTCCTGAAGTTCAACAAGGCCAAGTGAAAGGTCACACACTTGGATTGTAACAATCATCATTTTCAATGCAGGCTTGGTGGTGAATGGATTGAGAGCAGCCCTGTAGAGAAGGACCTAGGTATACTGCTGGATCAAAAATTAGATATGTATGTATGTATGCAGCCCAGAAAGCAAGTTTTACCCTGAGCTTCATAAAAAGAAGTGTGCTGTTCACTGGGCTGAGGCTTTCCCCCACTGCAGCCCTTTGCACTGTTGTCATACCTGTCCAGCCCACTCCAAATAGCTTGTTCATTTCCTCCCAACCCTCTCACCAAACAAGTCCAAGCCTTACCCATCTGAATTTCCTGTCTCAAATGTCCAGTATATACCTCCTCTAACAAGTCATGTTCCTTAATTAATATTCTCTCCCCTTCCCACTCCTACCTGTCTATGCTTAATGTTGTATTTCTGCTTTTATTCCTGGTTTCTCATTGAAAATTGTCAATAGCTATATGCAGTGAATTTATCCCTACTTTTATTCTGAGAAGAGCTGTAAGTTTCTTGGTCAAGAACTTCCAGAAAAAATCAGCTTCAATCAAATACTACCAAGGCCAAGCTTTACAAGTTTATTAATACAGTAATAACACTACTGTGTAGTAAATCATATGAAGGCAATGCTTGAAGTGCTAGATTCCACTATGCTGTAAATAATCCATTGAACCAAAAGGAAATACCCAAGTGAACAAAAGAGGCAGAATTTTTCTATAATACAAATTAGAAACATATAACTCAGAGTTGGGCTGATTTTAAAAGAAGATGCTGGAAATGTGATAAAAGTGCAACAAACAATAAAGTGTGACGTATGAAGTGATCTGTCATTTCTAGTCAGAGTTCCAGCCTCAGTAAGCTGCAAGATAGATGGGGCACTAAAAGAGAGAGAGAGAGAGAGAGAGAAAGAAAGAAAGAAAGAAAATAAAAGAAAAGAAAGAAAGAGGAAGGCACTAAGGAAAGGGGGATAGGGGTAGGAAAATTGTAGATTATTTGAGGCCATCTCCTTGACCCTAGCCTACCTCCACTGGTGCAACCACTGGTCAGGGTGAAGTAAAGCTGACAATAGCTATTCATCATACTATAGACTTGAATGTAAAATGAAAACCACAACTATCTCATATGATACAAGTACATACAGGAAGGGATTAAATCAATGAAAGATGTTATCCCAAAGCAAAATAGGAATTCCTATTAAATTCAGCTCTTACTCGAAGGAGCTGATTTTTCCCTGCCTTAAGCTACAAACACATGCATGCAATGCACCCTGTAGTCAGGTGTGTTGAAATTCTGTAGGAGTTTCTTGACCCACCCCTCCAATTAATTTTGTCATCAAGCTGCATAATGTTCCCATGAATGATTTGCTTTCAAAGATGAGCAAATGATGTACAGTGAGGAAAAATAGTAATTATTTGCTTTCAGAGAGACCGCTTGGTTTTCCCATCTTTGTTTACTTCAAAAGCTGGTAATGGTTTTAATTTTTTTTTTTCGCCTGAATAAAGGAATCAAAAAAATATCATCCTTAGAACACCTGACATTTCTTCCTGCAAAATCTTCTTCCTTAAAAGGCAGAAGTAGAGCAGGTAACAGATCATAGTCAGGAATTTCTGCAGCTGGGCTGATACATGAAAGTAAAAGAGCTCCTTTAAAAAAAACCCAAACCAAACACACCTCTGTTCTTCCTTCTGTTTTTCAGCTTCCCTAAAGGAGGAAAATTCAACATCAAGTGTCACAGTACCTTGGTGTAAATATCTCAGAACAGTCTATTAATCTTGGCTAACAAAACACACATTTTTCAAATTTCTCAAGGCTGTGCTGCAATCCTGGGCCATTCTGGGAGCATCTTAAAAAAAAGCGTGTGCACGTGTATGCGCACGTTCTTTGAATGACCCCTTCATTCTTCAAAGAATGGGATTGTCCATAAATTTCTGCTCTTTGTACTAAAGTACATTAATTAAAAATATCTGGTTAATGTGACCTTACTATTTTCAGACCTGCAAAATGGATTATCCATATACAACTACAGCTTCACTGTTTAAACTTAATCTGTCTTAAAATAACTGCAACGCCTTCTCTTCCTTCCTTTAGCCCTAAAAATAACAATTGTCACAACTAAAGAACGCAGCAGTACTTCAGTTATTTGTCACAAATCACTCACAGACAACAGCTTCAGTTCCTTGTTATAATTGGACAGTGAAAATGTTGAAGGGTTTCTAAAATAGAGGTGTTGGCCCCTTTGATTGACAGGTACCATAGAACTGCAGTCTGTCCAACCTTCTTCCCAAAAGCTGAGATCTCCTTCAAAACCTTAGGAAATTTTTTATACTCAATGGAAGTTTTTTATTTAAAGCATTGGTGCATGGAAATGAGTAATAAATCAATCAGTGTTTGCTGTTGGTCAGCAGGTGGTGAGTATTTACATTGTGCATCACTTGATAAGTTGTTTTTCTTGAATGTTATCTCTCTTTACTGTTATTATAATTTCTTTTTTGTTTCAATTATTTAACTGTTCTCTCAGCCTAGGAGTTTCACTTTTGCTTCTCCTCCCCATTCCACTGAGGGGAGTATGGAGTTTGAATCCATCACTGAACAGAAGTGCATCCATTCTTTGTAAGAGATCTGGCTTTAAATAAAGCTATTCTTCACATCCAGACACAGGTCCAAATTTCTTGTTGTGGCCATCTGGCTAATATTAACATCCTGCTTTAAAACTGTGTTCTTGCTAGCTTCCCAGACTTGCATCAGTCTTTTGAAAAAGTTTTATTTTTCATGATTAACGATTCACACATTCAATTTCAATCAGGAGAAGCAAACATATTTCATCCTAAGAAGTGAGCTAGCAACAGAATATGCAAGGAAATGCTGCTTTATTATTTTGTTTGTGTGCTGTTTGGATTTGCTTTATTTTTTTTCTGACCAAAAAAAGATTAAAAAAAAAAAAAAAGTAGAAGCTAATATGTTTGACAGTTGATGAACTGAATTTGTATTTCTTCTGCTGGGAGCCAAAAAGAGATGAGAAGTAAGAACAGCCAAGCTAGGGCTCTTGGACCCCCTCAGAGTGAGTAGCACAGGCAAGGTTGTAGTCCATAAGTCACTTTTTATCCCATGATGTTCTGAGTCAAAAGTCTGAGCTCTTGGGGCACACTTAGCACTCAGATTACCCAGACACTCTTGACTTTCCTGTTGGCATGTTTCCTGATATCACATATCAAGAAGCATGGAAGCCTGTAGAGCTCTGACTCAAGGCAGCACTTGTAGACTTAACGACTTTGGAAACCCTGATGTCTCTGTGGCTACAACCTTCCACATACATATTAATTAAACAAGGCTGGGACATGTGTTTGGGCATTATTTAGCAATCATTTATACTGTTTAAATGTAGAGAAGATCCCTGATGGTTTTAGTCCAAGAAAACTGCAGTTTCCTAGTCAGGATCTGGGCAAGGTTCCGGAATCACATTAGGCCAGGGAACAGAGATTGTGCTGGGCATTGTGGTGAATGAGAAATTATTGTGGTAGAAGAGAGGGAGTTTGGTTTCATAAACACACACCATGCCATGGTGTTTGATTTAAAAGCCAGAGAATGGTTATTTAAGAGTTTGGTTTGATAACGTATCATAGCCTCAAGATATCCCATCACATCTAGATTTTACAGAATTTGCCTGCCATGTTTTGCAGGTATTGTGGTTTAACCAAAGCCAGGATGGCAGGTTTCCAGGATCTGCAGCTCTGGGTTGACTTTGCCAAAGGGGCTGCTACAGATTTAGTATAGAAGTTTTCACTGTCTTGGGCTAGATTGTCTGTAGTGAAAGCACTCCACATTACAGGGTTGTCCTAGGGCTATGATAATCCAACATTTCAAATGTGTCCTTACTCTCCATATCAAGCATGAACCAGCTGATGCTTTGTAAAATGGTACTTTGATGATGCTTCTTTATTTATATCAGAGTTTATTAATTCTTTGATTGCAAAATAAAAGTAAAAAAAAAATAGTTCAGCTATAAGGACTGATTTTTTTTATGGGATGTAAACAAAATGTCTTATTTTCATAAACTTCAGGATGCTATACTAACTCTCAACAAGACTTTCACACCTGCCACATAAGGTATTTAATTTATCTTAAGAGATGTGACTAAAACTGTATAATTTCAAAAGGTTTGCATAGAGGTTGTTTTTGCTCTTCTGTCTACCTTTTTCATTTTCAAAAAACAGAGCAAATGAAAATAAGCTACTGGAATATCCAAATTCAGTTAAGCAAGTGAAGGTCAAAGTTTGCATCCCTATAGCATTTCTGTTATATAAATAGACATTAATGTTTATAATTTATTATCTGAGGAAAATATCTCAATATCTTTTTCTTTAATCTCATCATTCTTTCTACTGAAGATCTGAATTTTGGACACTACAGTAAAGCTTTTCAATATAGTATTTTAAGACTCTGGAATCCTTTACTTGTCTATCTCAGTCAGTCTTGGTAGCTTTAGTGTTCACAGAACATAGTGGTAATAGTACTTTTGTGGTCCCAATCCATGGTTACCTTCATGAGATTGTAATATAGTGCTGTTGATTTAAAATGCATTTCAGATCCATAAAAGGCAACATACTCATCTGGCAGGATTTTAAGCTAAGGCTATTTGTCTGGCATGTAGTACATTCCCTGTAATATTTGTTCATCTTTAAAGGAAGATTGCCAGAGTTTGTTCTTAGTAATGGAGGTAGGAATGAGTAAAATCATTCCCCAAGGCTCAGATTCATTATTTTATACCATATGTCTAGTAAGACTGAGCAATCTAGGTATCATTAGAGCTGTTTTCCCATGAGAGTAATGGTACTCTATCACACACACAGACTCAAGAACCTTGTGTGTGAGCTTTGGTATGACTAGGTGCACCATTCAAAATATTAAATGTGTGATAGATCCCACAGGTATGTTCTTCACTGTCCCCCTGTTTGAATTTATCCAGACTTCATGTCAGAAAATTTCCAATCAGCTATTGGACTCTGCAAAGCAAGTACTATTCCTCAGGTCCTTGCAGCCTCAGCTAGCATAAATAAACTTTGCACCTTTTACATTTAGGGAAGTTCATCTGTTAATTATCACCATTTGAAAATTTGCTTCACCTTATTTTTCATGAGTGGAAATTCAGCAATAAGACCCCTTTAAATAATTGTGACTTGGTTAGCACACAGCCAGGGTGTAACTGGAAATGGGAGCTGATGTAGAACAGTGGACTATATTCTTAGATGTTCAGGCCAAACTATATTTTTTCCTCTTCATGAAAGTTTCCTGTGATGGAGGACTAACACTTCCAAGATGTTGGCACATCATTTGGGCTATAAGTAGAAAACAGAATTTTAAATATTTGAGATTGCTTTTTTTAGTTATGCCACTGTTATAGCAGCTTTCAGAGACACAGAAAAATAAAAAGTAAAATTCCTGGGAAGACCTTGAGTAGAATATGGATTCTTTTTCTTCTGATGTTTGCTCCTAGGCAAGGTATTGGAGTTTGTGATTTTTTTTTTTTTTTTGTTTGTTTGTTTGTTTCCAGGGGAAAAAAGTTAATTACTTTTCTGTGTTTTAAATAAATGATTTTTTTTTTAAAAATTACAAGTGTTATTTACTATTCTAAATCTTGAGGGAAGACTTGTATTCTTACAATGACTTACATGCATTAATTGAGGTTCTTTGATGGAAAATGAAAATGACACAGTTTTAAAGCAGTGTTTCACAAATTATTTTGTGTTGCCTCCACTTGCAAAGGATCTTCCATTCTCCATCAAAACATATGTAAGGCATGCTACTTTCTAATCAGAAAATAGGGCAAGACAGGCAAGTTGTGTCCCATAGTTCAGAAAATCCTAGAACATCCTTTTAGGCCTCATGGAAAATTATCTCATGATAATGACCATTGGAGTAAAAAATTGGTCTTTCTAAAAACCAGCAATTTTATTTAATTGTAAAAATTGCTAGAGTTTTTGAAAGTAATATACCATACTGTTTTAACTTTAAAGCAGAAGGGAAAAAAGTCTGAGGAAGCTGGACATAACCTGTGAAATTAAATAGAGCTAGAAGGGCAAAGTTAAAGTATTAAACTTTAACATAAGCTTTAAAAAAAGCTACTTTGAACAAATGTCAACTATAAACTATGCTTACAGGCATTTAAACTCACTAGCAGATGCTGACATGATAGACTGTTACTTTTGCTGCTCTAGTCAACACAGGAACAAATTACCATGGTGCTCTATGGCTTTGATTCCTGTCTTTACTTTGGTGTTGATAAGGTTTTAAGCTCCCTGGGCCTCTGTTCTTAGACATTTTATGTTAATTCATAGCTTCCTCCTTGTTCTTTTTGTAAGTTTAATTCGATATTGTGTTAGGTGAAATTTGCTTTATGATAATAGTGGTAATAAAGACTGATGGTGTCTTTACTTAATGGAGCTATTTTGTGAATCTGTATCAAGCTTTTCTCATTGTGCCAAGAGCAGAGCATCTGTGATTATTGCAGCGTAGTTTAAAGCACTCAATTTGAGACAGAGAGACAAGTTCTGCTTTTGGCTGCCTAAGTAAAACTCTCTTTTCACTAGAAGCCATATATCTGCAGTGGAAAACAGTATTTGACCCCACAACACTGGGGTGACCATCAGGACCAGAACAAGAAATCCCTTGGAGAAGAACTGTGCATCAGTTAGTACTCTTTTTAAGACACAGTGACCTTTAAGCTGTAATTAGAATTTTTAGATATTCTTTTACAGCGTTCACCCAATAACAGCATTTCCAATTGTATAAAATCGTCTAAATACATTCTATTCTGCACTTCTTATTTGAGTGCAGTGGCAACTCAGAACTCAGGAGGCTGTAGCTGTCTAGGCTAGAGTTTGTCTAGGGAAGCAGGTTTAAAGACATGTCTTGTAAAAATGGTCTAGGAGATCTTCCCTGCAGATAGAAACTTCCAAGTTCTTTCATTTAATCTAGAATAGTAGTATTCCATCCTAGACATCTGTAATATCCTAGATGGTGATTGAAAACAGAACAATGTGAGGGTCCCCAGCAATATCAGCTGAGTGATCTGATGGTTTTATAACTTGGTTTTACAATTTATTTTAGCTCATTTTCTTCCTGATGTAAGGTCAGTGTACTGATGTTACTGTCTAAATGAATATTAACAGTAAAAAAAATATTGATCAATGACATATAATTTTCCTATATTAATAATATATTATGAATGCAAAATATGTTAGACTTAAAAATAAAAATGCAATGCTAAACTCCCCCCAGAACAAATAAAATCCTTTATGGACACATTATTAAAATCTCTAGGAAAGTTAAAAGGATATATTTTCACATAATTCTTTTTGATTTTTTTTTTTTCATTCAAGTAAAGGAGACCTTCCTTAGATAGGGTTTTTTTACTAAAGAAAAATTGCAAAATGATGTCTTTAAAACATGCCTTTTATTACAAGCATTGTTTAGCTGAAAGATATCAGCAACTGCGCTAAAACAGCTAACCATTTAGTGAGGAATCTTCCAAGTTTGCTCTGCATTACAGGAAATGATTTTAGATGGGGGCTTTGTCCTCTCGATTTGTAGCCCTTTTCATTAGAAATCATGTCATTACTTATGACAGTAGATGGTGGCAAACATGGCTTCACGTCACAGAGGCCCAGGATAAACAAGAGAACTTGACCTAGCTTTTTTTGCTTTGCTATGCTCCTCTTTTTTCCCCCCCTTTTTTTTCCCTTCCCCAGAATCTTTGTGCTAAATGGGTTGAAGTAGATTTGGTTTGTACTTCTCAGAGAGGATTCAATGTGACATGTTATGGGAAGCTCTGGCAGAAATATGTGGTAAGTAGGTCACAACAGTTCTGTTGATTAGCATATTGGTGATTTAAAACCACAGTATCAGTTATAAAGTGGTGGATGGATAACATAAAATCTTGCGTATTTATTGGGAGAAGCAGTTTTTACAGCATAAGACCAAGCTGAATAACCATGCTGTACTAGCAATATATTTATTTTTCTTAAAACCATAACCCCCTCATGAAATGTTTTTAGCCCTCAGCTTAGCCTGAGGCCAAATCCAAGGAAAGTAGCCTAAAGCTCATGATGAATGTTTACTGACTTTTGTGGTCAGTGTTTCTCAGGAGTAAATTGTAAAGAGCACATGAGCTACACTTTATGTTTCCAGCTTCAGGCTGTGGAAAGGAGTTGGAGGAAAAGGTATGCCATTTAAAATTACCCCCAAATTATGTTCACAAAATATACTTCACCTTTTCACAGCTGTGCATACTAAAATTACTTAAATATTGCATTTCCTACAAGCAAGTCAAAGACACCTACCTCATGTGGTTTAAATAAAATAAGAAGCAGGTTCATTTAGCAAACAAGACAGATAATTCAACATGAAAATCTAGGAGCTGAGAAATTATCTTGGGAGTTTCTGGATGAACCTCGAGATTTAGCACAAGGTAAGTGTGCAGCAATCCCTTCCCTAGATTACCAACAGGATGTGCATTGCCTTTTTCCTACTGTCTTTATTCATGTTTCAGCAGCTTGCCACAAGCAATATGCCAAGCTCGTACAAAAAAGCTTTGTAGCACACGAATGTGTGCATACAAACACACATACACTATTCATTTCAGAAGATTCTATGTAACCTTAATAAAAAACTGCATTCTGAAGTAGAGAATATATTGAGCTGCACTTGCACAAGCTCTTTGCTGAAGAGAGGAATTTTACAAAATATAGTTACAAGATTTTCCTCTATGACTGCCATGATTATGATCTATTTCCATAGTTTGCTATTTTTCTGTATTCATTTTAGAGTCATGAACATAAAATAAAATGTAGAATTCAATATTAACAATCTCTTTCGACATAATACCAATATGTATGCATGTTATACTTGTACAACACCTTGAGAGAATTTGGGTAGTATATCAGATTGGAGGTGAACTTTGAGGTTCAAGTATGATAACTCAACATTGATTGGCTGAAAACAAACAATCTTATTCCAGACAATATTTTTTTTTCGCTGTCCGTCAGTGCAAACTGTCTAGTTTTAAAATGATTAAATTCTGTTCCAAGGTCAACTATGATAAAATTCTAAATATAATTTTTAAATCCTTTTAAATCATAATTTCAAAATGTACATTTTTTTTTAAATTTGAAAACAAGAGGCAAAACAACAACTGATCTGAAAGCTGTAATCTGAAAGCAAATAAATTATGTATTTTTTTCCTTTGCATCAGGTAAAATCAGAAATCACTTCCAATCAGATCTTCAGAGATTAATAGCACACTGGTCTGCATAAATGAGAAATAAAAACATTGACATTAATTAGAACTGTCTTTTGGCATTATTTTATTTTTAAGTACACAAAGCAAGAAAACACAGTGTACTGTCCAAAACAGGTCGTTCTATCTTTTTAAATCATAATTCCAACACTGGAAACTATCTTACTCAAATTTGAGGGAATGGCAAATGTTAGCATACATTCAGCTGCAATATGTCTGTTCACTTTAGAAAAAATTTCCTTTTCAGACAGCTAAAATTTTACCTTTGCTTAAGTATAATAAGACCCAATTCTGTTTTTCTGAGTGAGCGAAGGGTAAACACTGGGCTCCATCCACTGACATTCTGTCTAGTAGAGCCTTCTAACCAAGTAGCAGAAGAAATTAGTATAATAGTAGTAAAGCAATCTCCAGAGCTAATTACAGGTCAGTTAGACTAAAGGGGCTCAGATAAAGAAAATATAATTTAGCATATATGCACATATATATATATATATAAAACCTGCAAATATATTTTAAAATATGCTTCCATGTATATGAATATTTAGGAACTCTTATTGACTACTTACGAATCCTTCATTTTTCCAATTATCTTTGTTATTTTTTAAAATAAATTTATTCTTGTAGTAATACAAAATTATGAGTATAATCTTAATTTTTAGCCTCTTTAGCCTCACTCTATTCCCCATTTACAGATACAGCTGTGTGATTTTTTTGTTGTTGTTTTGTTTGGTTGTTTGGTTGGTTGTTTTTTTGCTTTCAATATTTGGGAGCATTTGAAGAGTTAAATATTTTGGGAGTTTGTGAGTTACCCCTGTGGAGTCCAGTGCAATCCAGCAACATGTAAGCATTGGGAGAGCAACCAAATGCATCCTCAATATGTAGTGCCTCATTTAGCTATGACTGACAGGTGCAAAATGCTACTGAATCAGAAATGACAGCTATAATAATGGCCAGTACAGGAGATTCACAAACCAGTTTTTCCTGGGAGCATCATCTGCAATGGATGTTCCTATATACCTAATGTGGGAATATCTAATTACAATTTTCATTTGTTAAAACAAGGGAAAATATTGATAGAATAAAATAGAAATCCCCAAAGAACAGAGCCCAGATGTTCTTCATAGTGATTTTAGCCTAAGGGAAGTTTGGGGAACAGAAGTGACTAGAGGCTATGGGTAATTTTTCTGGGTGGTATGCAAGGAATTACATATATAATTCCAGCTGTTCTTAATGGGATAGAATCATGATTATAATAATGATTCCTTATGTGCACCACTGAAAAATTGCTCACAAACTTTCAAAGAATTTACTTTCATAGGACCTTGCTTCTTCAGGTGGAAGCATTCTATGAATTAGAAGCAACCAAGACAGAGTAGGTCTTTTTTAACTACTTCTAGTACAGCAAAAAAAAAAATTGAATCTAAATCTATCACTGTAATATTGGTGGCATTCCATTATCCTAGCCTAGGGCACTGTTTGAATAAGCAAAATTCTAACTAATTTGAGATTTTTCACCAGACAGAGATCACTACAGGCCTAGTGATTACATCTTTCTTTATTTGATGAGACATAGCATTTGAAAAGACCTCCTAAGTCATTATGCCCAGTTCAACTTGCTAACACAGGCAAATATGTCATTTAAAATTAATATCAATCATATAATTCAAAAATTTTTTTCATATGCAGGGGTTTTATTTGTCCTCCCTGTGTTATAAAAATAACACAAAACCAGGAGTTAGATCTTGAAAAGAAAGTTTCCCAGAACTGTTTGTATTGAAATAAAGAAAGCTTCAAATGTGGATTTTCTCTCTTGGGAAGGCACTACTGGGAAATAGTAGAGAAACACAAACCCACATCTGTACCTTCCATTTCTCTCTCTCTATTATTTGTGTAATGTGCAAAAGTGTTTTCCCTGATCCTTCTGCTTCTGTTGCCATTAATTTACATTCTGAAAAATAGTTTTTGCTGAAAAGTTAGGGACCATAAATTGGTTCTTTATGACCCTTCTAGTCCATTTGGTTATGGAGTGAAAAAAAATTCAGCCTGAAAGGGAAAAGCAGCTGAGAGTGACAGTGAATTTCATAAAGGGCATATAAGAGGCTTCAAGGAAGAGCCTGAATCCTCCCCCATCTCTGCTTCTGAGTTATTAGGCCACATCTCACTCAAAAGATTAAACATTTTATCTCACAGGTCATTCCATTTTATTGCAGTGTTGCCTTTAGCAATGCTATAGTTAAGGTTCTGTCAGTGTTTCTATTATAGGCCCCTATTTTCTGGAATTTATAACTTAGGGCTAGAAATTCCCTCTGGGTTAAAACTCGGCAAAATCATAGGAGGTATTTTTTCCAGCAGAGAATTTTTCCCCCATACACTCTCCACTTTTTAGTCTATATTTAAAGCAAATGGGAATGCCAAAACCATTTGCTTATAATTTTAAAATAAACTTCTTCTACTTGAATCCAATGAATTTCAAAAAGTATTTATTACTTAACGCAAAAATGCATGGCAGTGTGGTCTGAGAATCAATGAAATACTAGAAATGCAAAATGGACACTCTGCATGTGTGAATGCATGAATGTGTGTGCATGTGAGCATCTGTGCATGCCCACAGAGTCTTGGATTTTTCCACAACATTTTACTGAGTGCTGTGTTTCAAATGAAGACTCAACAGCTAATGAACTCTTAGTGAAATTAATTGCACACTATTGCATAGACAGGTGACATTCTTCAGCTATTGCATTCGACTACATTCAGCAATCCACTCCTATGAATTTAAAGTGGATAATCTTAATTTAAAACCATTTAAAATCTCATAAAACAACAACAAAAAGAAACTGAGTTAGCTACATAAATTGCTTTGCAAGAAATTTCTCTCAAGATCCCACTGAAAGCAACAAATCCAAAACGACCCAGAAGTAAGGAGAAGGATTAAATTGAGCACATAGTTTAATTGGTTTGCCTCTTAGGATACGACTTGGTTTATTTTTTTAAAAACTCAATAAAAGGTCAGCTTCTGAATAGTGAAATGAGTAATGTGTCAAATGTCAAACATTTGATATATGTGATATATATCAATAAGCTCCAATCGCCACAGCTGCTCTGTGGGCAGATTCAGGTTGGTTTGTGTGAGCTTCTGCCCCTCTTTGCAGAGACTGAACCACTGCCATGCCTTGTGGGTAGACTTTGGGATGGGAGATGAGTGACACAGGCAGGGCCAAGGTCGGCACTGATCAAGAGGCCTGTGAGAGCTGGATGCAGATGCCCTCTGCCCAGGCTGGGGAAGCCTGTGATTCCCCTCAGCAGCTGTTGCTGCCATATGTGAGCATATGGCTCTCCTGATCTGGAAAAGCTCAAGCAGTATGCCCATGGGAATCTCATGAGGTTTAACAAGACCACGTGCAGGGTGCTGCACTTGGGTTGGGACAACCCCTGGTATCCTCCTAGGCTGGCAATGGACGGATTGAGAGTAGCCTCATCCCTGGAAATGTTCAAGGCCAGGCGGGATGGGCCTCTGAGCAACCTGTTCTAGTGAAATGTGTCCCTGCCCGTGGCAAGGGGGTTGAAACTTGATGACCCATAAGATCCTTTCCCACTCAAACCATTCTATGATTCTCTGTCAAGGTCCTTATGAAGAGCTGTACAGCACATGAGTGGAGAAAGAAGTAATGGTGGAAGAAGAAAGAAAAGGTAAGCCAGGTCCTTACAACTCCTGCAGCTCCTTACTTTTATTGGCAGCTGTAGTCATCACATTTTTAAACTGAGCTATTCTTCATAATAAAAATACCAACAAAAAAGGAGAAAAGGGATGTTAAAGGGAGCTAATTAAGGAAACTGTGTTCCTTCTATTTTTAGCTCAGTGGTTCAAAACCAGCATAGATTGTAGTGATTGAGAATTTTTTCCATCTGTTCCATTGTTTCCAACCAGTTTTGTTCTGGTTGTTTCATGATATCTGACGATGCTGATGCATTTACTACTGCACAATTCACCACACCATGAACTTCCTCCACAGCTAACACTAAGTGACAGCTTTGAAATTTCAGAAGATAGGAGAACATGAAGAATGGAATAATCCTTCTCTTGATCCCGTGGTGTTGCCCGAGCAGAATTGAAACAGATGATTTGGATTGTGTAAAAAATTTATATTGCTGCTGCTCCCACTTAAACTCACAGTAGGCTTTTTATTCCAACATCTCTTAGGATAATTAAAGCTGATATAAAGAAAGATGGTGTGGTGAGTCAGTTCTGCTATGCTAAACCAAATGCCCTTTTTTACACGGGTTTTACTTTCATAAGTTCATTAATATAGTTGTCTACCATCTCAAAGTGATACTCTGGCAAAGGACTGCTAGAAATGACAAGCATGCTGCAATAGGGTTTATCAAGAGCTTCTATTATTTCTCCTGTTCTCAATATGCTTTATGGGGAGCTATGTCAATTTTTTAACAAAAAGTAAAATACGGATGGATATGTCCATCTTACGTCCTTATCTCAGGTTCCTGTATTCTTCTTACACTTGCTTTGTTTACAAAAATCTCTGTAAGAGCATTTTAGAGATTGTTTAAAATGAACATTTTCCTCCCTCCTGCACACTTTCAGAATGCCATTACTCTTTCCATTATGAAACAAAACGAAGTGAAGAATAAAGAAGACAAAAATTGTGCAGTCATCTTACATATTATGGTACATATAGCATAAGGTTTAGTAATTTTTATGCTGGTGTATGTCAGGAAGAACAAACTGAAGTCCAAATGCTTTTTCTATAGCTTGAAACTTACGGAGTATTTAACTAAAGTTGTTTCTTTCCTTCAGAACATTTCATTAAAACAAAAATTACTTCCTCCCTCTTGATATTGCTAAAGGGAGTCTCACACCATGTAATTAAATCTCTGTTTTGAAGTACTTTTCTCAGCAAACACAGAAACAGAGCCTTTTCTCTTAGACTTCTAACTTGAAGACTTCATAATAGATGTTATTAACTCTACATATAAATAGGAAATATGACTTGTAAAACATTAAATTTGCTGAATAAGTTTGCCTTTTTCCAAAGTCATCTTCTTATTGATGACTCATGAGTTTCTTTTCTATTATTTAAAAATAATGTGATTATGGAGTATTCTGGAATGTTTTGATGTATTTTATGTCCATATCCAAACCTATTAATTAAAAGAAGCATAAGTATTTATAATGTGCTGTATGCTTCCATTATTCAAGCTAATCCTTTTAATCCTATTTAAATTGGAAGATAAAAGTTAATCCAAATAATATCTCCCTATAAACAAATATTAATAAACCTCTCTCAGTTTCCCTGGTCACCTGTTCTGAAAATGATGAGTGATTTGTCTAATTTGCTCTAGATAGTAAACAGCGGAGATGAAAAGCAAAGAATGCAAAACTGCCACTTTGTATCTAAGGCCTCAATACCAAAATATGGAGTAAAAGCACTGTCCAGAATTCTTCTGTATGATGTCTCCTTAAAAACTAAGCTTTTCTTGGTGATACTTCTGAACTGAATCTTGTTGATGCTGCAAACTAACTCTAGACTTATGCACAGACAATATCAACTGGGTGAAAGTTTTAGTGTGCCATGTATTACAGGCAGCATTTCAATGTCATGCCGTAGTTTACAGGACTCTGGTATCTTCTTTAATTTGACTTAGGTTTTGGAAACCAGCAACAACTTAAGGAAGCCATGTTGAATGAGTAATTTTGGATTTGCACCATAGTACTATGATCTGTGATCTGCACATGCGGCCAGTCACCAGGAACCAGAAAACCAGCAATTGTTTTTTTCCCTGCTGTGAGCAATGGTTTTGAACATAATTCACTATTTTCACACTGCCTGCTCTTCCTTTTGCCCCAAAACACAACTGCAAATTGAGCTGCTGCAACGCCTTTGGACCAAAGAAAACCCTGATGTGTCCACACATACCTATGGGTCCATTTTATGTTCAAGGACACATAAAATATGATCAATCTGCTAGAAGGACATTTTGCTTTGTTAGGTGAACACCTAATTCATTGCAGTTGGAAAATTAAAAATATAGAAAATGTTATGGATTGCAAAACACAAACTAATTTTCTTTTGGAAACCCAGACTCATATTTAGGTTAATTATTTCCTCCTCTTTCTTAACACAAAACACTTAAAAGTAAATAATGCTTCCCTTGAAGCAGAAAATCCCTAATATCAGTGACAAAATTGTATCAAAATAAAAATTTGAATATAGATGTAAATGAGAGATTCATTTGTCTTTTCTCTGTGGATTCTGTATTTACTAAAGAATACCTGCATTAAAACCAACAAAGCAAAAACTGTGAGTTGGTGATCTGGAAATTGAATAATAATAACTTTAAGAAGGATCAAAGTATTGAAAATTAAAACTGTCTTTTTTGATAGAGCATATTAAGAATAATGTTTCCATTTAGAAAAAAATAAGGCCTACCAGGGATTTAAAATTTCAATTGGGAATGTACTGGATCGAGCAGATCTATTAATGGAAGAAAAGTACTTGCAATGGGATACTGTATGTGAAGGAATTCCAGAGCATTTTAGGATTGAGTGGTGGAACTTCTAACATAAATACACAGTCTTTGATTTAAACTGGTCACTATGCCAGAGGACTAGAGGGTAACAGCTTCTTTTCCTCCTGTAGCTGAAGGAAGAATCATGCAGGGCAACACAGATCAACACCTTTTCCAGTACTAGGAAAATTAAACAAAATAAGATTTTAGAATACAAAGACAAGCAAGCACAATTAATGAAGAAAAACTATTTCTCAAAAGAGAATGGGTTAAAAAGTAGGTTATTTGAACTTTTTAATTTCTTATGATAAAATATCATAGGTAAACGATACAGAAAATTGAGTAGGTGGAGAAATAGAGTATGAGTTGCAACAAACAGTTGAAACATGAAAATATTAAAATCATATCTCAGGACTGATGGAAATGGGAGAGGACTGCCAGTGAAGCAGGAAGTTTTTTATTTGACACAATGTTTAAATGGGTCAAAAAAGGAAAAAAAAATGAATACACTGGAAAAGATCTTCAAAAGATAATGTGATGTTAGGGGCAATGCAGTGTTGTAACGTAAACGTAAAGCATACTGAAAAATGTAACAAGTGCTGAGTTTAGTGAGCTTTTGAACTAGTAGTGAGTGCTCTGTGCAATCATTTTAATAGCTGATTGAAAACATTCTTTATACAGTGAAATTTTTTAAAGCAAGCAATTTATGAAGAGCTACTTTTCAGGAGAGAAAAAATTGTAACAGAAATACTCAAATGAATAAATAAATGGCACAGCTTCACGATAAATACCTGTGTCTGGATACCATCCCTCCTAAAAGCTAAAAAAAGCAGGTAACATTTCAGAGTGTATTTTTTTAAGTGCAGCAAAATTCTGTAAAGACAAAGATGTACAGAGATGAACAGAATAGGGAAGATACACCAAACACTGCTTAAAACAAATAAGAAGAGGATTTGAAAAACCCTTAAAAATATTCCTTTATTCAGGTTTTGTTTCCTAAACTTATGTGGTTAGTATTTTTTGTGGAAGTTCTTTTCTAAACATAGTGAAATGCTAAGGTTTGTGAAACTCATTTTCATGAGGAACAGTCTTTAACTTAGTACCATTCTTAATTTGTATATGCATAGATAATGTAGTAATGGGAGGGCTTCAGAATGAGTTTGTGGAACTAATTCTACTGTCGAATTTTGAAAAAGAGGTTTTCCTATAAAGTAATTGTACAGAATTAATAGAAGACTGTGACTACTGCAGAAGCAGAACACTGGGACAGAGGCACTCTTTTTCTGATTAATACCATGTCTTCTTACCACGGGCTTCTGGGCTTGAGCCTGCCTTCTGGAAATAATTCTGCAGCATTAAAAGACATACAATAAACCTGCAGGTAGTTTGACAGCATAGCAGAGAAGATGACTTGTGTGGCGCATGAGGCATGACAATAGTGAGAGCCAGCTTTCACCAGGTTATCTGGCTGTGGGCTTGAGCTGGGCACTTGAACACCATGCTGCACAGCTAGCCGTGAAATAGAGAGCATTTGCTTTCATTTGCCACCCACCTTTTGCAACCAGTGTTACAAATGTGTCTAGTAACACAATTCTTCCAATTAAAAGCTTCTGAGCTTAGAGACTTAGCTCCAAACATAATTTTATGCTGAAGAACCATGGTCATCCAACACTGAAGTCTGCTTCCAAGTCTCCTCTACCCAAATAAACTAGAGGCTAGAAGCAACATAATACCTACTGAGGGGCAAATTTTAAGGAGATTTGATTTTTCACTTCTTATCTTGATGTTAAAAATCAGTCTTTCATTGTTTCTACATTCAGGTATAGAACAATGAGCTGAGACAAGCTGGCTTTATTATTTGTTTAGCAGGCAGGTGGCTTGCCCATGATTTCCACTCTAATAGTGATGGATGCCCTAGGCAAGGAAAATTTTACATGATTTTGAACAGTGAAGCTTTCTGTCAGCACCAAGTTCTTATCTTTCAAAGCCTACAAGTGTGTGTAGGTTTGCCAGTTTACATAAAGATAGGTTTCATATTCTTTTAATTACCCTTTTGGAGGCAGGAGAAAGGAAGTCATATTCACAAGTGCTAAAATGATCACAGTGACGCAAGTCGGCGTGCTGCTGCTAGTCTGCCTAGCCTCAGCCTCCAGTCAGTGGTGACAGACAGGTTATTCTAGACAATGGTTTAAAATATAAGCTCCTGCACTATTTCTTCTAAGGCAAGTGATCTCTCCCTATTTATACTAGAGGGAGCCTGGAGAGATTGTCCTTTCTAGGCTAAGGTTAGCCTTTGGGAATAGTCACAGCAGCGAGGATCACTTCAAAACTAGTTATGTCAATTTAGTCTTTCCCTAAACAGGTTATACTACAAAATATACTACGGAATAATCCAACTGTAAAGCAATGGAGGAGTGCTTGGCATAAACTACTGTAGTATTTACTATGTAGATTAAATAAATTCAAGAGATGAAATAGTGATGGAGGACACTGTATTTGAAGAAAGATCCTGTGTATATCAGTGTTTTTCCAAGAAAAGGTCAACTAAAGAAATTTTGAAATAACTGTATTTTTTCCATTTCATTAATTAGATTTCTGTGTCTTGTCACTTACTGCCACTACTCATCTTAATTAATCATTACAAACACATGATGCACAAGTGACTTGGAAGACACAGCGAATATTGAGGAAATTAAATTGCGGACAAAACACATAGCTTCTGATCAATCATCTCTTAATTTGCAAAGTCTGCCAACAGATGCCAACCCTTTATGTTTATTTGTGCCATGGTGATAAGAAGTGTTCTTAATGGTAGTTCCCTTGTGTTTTGTTTTCTCTCTCCAGGGCCTTGTTGTAAATAAGAGGCTCAGTTTTCATGTGTTTTTATGATGAAGCATTGTAGTTAAATGAATGCCATGGGACACCTCTTAAACAAGTAGGCTACAGAAGAGCAAACCTGTTAAAAGAATGTATTTCCTCTTCATATAGAAAAACAAGTCCTGTGCAATGAATGCTTCTACTGATACTTTATGCACTTAAAGTGTAGTTTAAAGAAGTGTTGCTTGTTAAGGGAAATTACCTAAAAAAATTCTTATACTTCAAACAGCATTAAAACATGGCATACACTGGGACCTTTAAAATACACGCTAATTACAGATTTATATATATTTTAAAAGAATTGCTTTTTTGTCCACTTTAGAAGGCCTTCAAATAAGTTTCAACTGTATGATTAGTAAGGAGTAGTGTGTACCAGAGCCATGTGTACACAGCTGGTTATGCATGCATATAGAAGGATGGAGTTGACACTTTAAAATAGTTTTGCTATGGCCTCACCATGCACTTTATCTATGCAAATATTTAAAAATAATCAGGGCCAGAAAAATCATGCAAAATTTAGGATTTGCATTGACAGTATGAGTTTCAGGGACAGGAGAAGCCCTCTAGAGCTCCTGAACTCTTCAGGCCTGTAGGAGACCCTAAGAAGCCAGGGGCAGTTGGACACGTTATGGGGCCAAACATTGAGAGCTGGACTGGGGGCTGCCTGCAGCAACATCTGCAGCTCAGTGAGGTTTCTAAGTCCATCATTCATTCATTCAATGAGCTTTGAATCTAGACCCCAAAATCTCAGCAGTCAGTACAATAAGAAATGAAAATACACATATATAACTATTTCTATAGTATATCAGTGAAGATAGTCCAAATGTTTAAAAACACATATATGCAGTTTTCAGAAGTATAAATCTGTTATATCAGAGTTAAAATTTTTCAGTCCTCACTCACAATTAAATTACCTTTTTAGAATAGTTAATATGATTTTTCTGTTTTTACATTCCATCCACATCACTGACAATCTGTTATTTTGTGCTTTGCCAATGAATGAAAGTGCAAAACATCCCTGCAGTAAGAGTAGCTTGGTAATTATCCTCTTGCCATACAGCTCCCAACTGGTTGTCACATTGCAGAAGCTATATTCAAAGAAACCATATTTTATTAAGTATTGCCAGAAAACAAAAGAACCGAAAATAGCAGAAAAGAAAAATAGTCACCAAGATATTTACTGCTGAGGAATGTGTGCTGTATTTTTCACTGTTCTGTGTACTTATTGAAAAATCAATGGTAGGTCTCCTCCAGTGTGACTGTTTTGTGACAGACTTTTATTATAGGCTAACATTCCACTTCACCAGTTCATTTGTGTAAAACTTTTTGCTGGAGTGGCAAATATTGATAAGATTTCAGACCGAAAGGTAAAAAAGAGCACTCTCTTCAAAACAGAAGGAACATTAAGTGCAGTTCATTAAAAGGCTGGAAACAATGTGTGAAGCATGATTTCTAGTAATAAATAAACTAGTGTTTCATTGTTTTTCAAGATGCAAACAGATATTTTATTCACAACTGTGGCAGATTTTTTTAGCACATGCACACATATGCATGCATGTTAAAAACATATAATCCACGCACTCAATATTTAAATTTATTTAAATTTATATATTTATATATTTAAATTTATTTATAAGTGGAAATGTTTTTAACATTGAAATTCTAATATTGTGGAAAGATTTTAAAGTGTTTTAATAGCTTCTTTTCAGCTGGGGTGGCTGTACATTTTTAAGCTTTTTCATCACAGCAAAAGTGTTGAACTGCAATGGGGTAACTCATGTATGTGTTTAGTCTGAACTGTGATTGAGTCACCCAGCTGTCTTGCTTAGCAGGAAATTGTTGATGTTACATCAGCCTTTGTTGATGTTAGCACTTACAGAATCAGTAAGGAACAAAATGTGGACATGGAGGTGACTCACTTTATGTCTATGGCTCTTGTAGGTGTATTAGGGAGTTCCACGCAGCATATTGAACTGTCTTTAATATTCAACATTTAGCTTCATTTCTGACTTATACTGAGCTTTCAAACTGGTATCCTCCTGACAGTTTCAAAGTGGTTTTGACTGTGTTCAACTCCTTTCTCTGTAGGGGTTTAATCTCATAAAGATTTCAGCCACACAAGTACTAGTGTCAGGGGTATAATGATCACTTTGAAGTTTGTTTGCTTTCCAGTGCATTTAAACACTTTAAGTGTTCCAGAAATAGGATTAGATGCCCCAGTGAATTCATTTCATTTACCCCCAGCAGTGGTTTTCCAATACTATATGGTGTTTACATGGTATCAATTTAGTGGCATGCTGATCTCCAGGATTCATCCTCTCCCCTACGAATTTTCTACCTCTTGATCCTATTTGAAAATTGCTGTGATATGGGGCAAATAATACAGACAAAAGGAATATTTGGGTTCTGGTATTTTGTTGGGGGTTTTTTGTCACTACCAAAGCTTTTTGATACTCTAAGCAAAGGAACTTGAATTTAGTGAGGCAAACCAATCAGAAGGACAGTTCTACTTTTTTTTTTTTTTTTTTTTTTTTTTTCCTCCATGTATCCCTATCAGACTCTGAATGTTTTCATTGCTTTTTGCCACAGAGTGAGATTCTGTGCTTTTCTCAAGTCTTATAGTTTGGCACTCATTACAGAAGTATTTGCTACTGCAGTGTCTGTCCCACTTTTCCTCACTCTTCTCACTCAAAGTCCTCGGTGAGAACTAGTTGATGCATCTCCACACTTCTTCAACTGCATTAAACTTCATTTTCTGGGACAGAGCCTTTATGCTTTTTAATGACTGACCAGAAAATGAAACTTACCTGAGATTTTTTTTATACTTTTATTAATTTGAAATGTAATTTAGCATACTCCCTGGTGTTCATAAAGAATTAAAGGAACAGGGAGAAAAGATCTATTATCAATTAGAAAGTGTCTTTTTTTTTTCTACAGCATTTAATCTCTAATTACTTTTTTCCATAGTAAGACATTCCATGCTGCTGCAGAATGAGCTAAATGGTGTATATTTGGGGCAATAAAGGTTTTTTCACTTCTATTACCAAAGGGAAATATTAGAGAGGTCTTTGACTGTCCATGCTATATGAGCAAACACCACTTAAGCCAGACTCTGCTTCCTAAACAAGTATTTAATCTCCTCATTAAAGATATATGAAACTAGAAATCAATGAGCACTGGTGGCTAGAGCTTTATAGCGGAACTAATGGCTACACCTTGTCTAACATAAGAAACTTCACTTGTGGTTTACAGCTGCTACACATGGAGAAACATGAACCTAAAAGGAAAGGCTTTCAGTTATGCTAGTAATTACAGTAATGGCCCTAGATAAGCAGGTCACATAAATGTGTGACAAAAATCAAGCATTTTCACTTCGCATTTCATTCCCTTAAAAGACATTGTGACCTCTTATTATAAGGTTTAGATAAAACCAATAAAAATGCTGATCCTTGAATAAAAAACTTCATTTGGTATGTTATAAATCCCCCTACAGTAGAAACAATTGCAAACTTAAAGTGCTGGGGATAGGGAACAGTGTGAACTGGAGAGTACATGACAAGATTTAAGTGAATATATGCAGTGCTAATAAGATCTGTTTTGTTTTCAAAATCAACAATTGGCAAAAAATTAACCCTATGAACAGAAAAAAGCACATCACTGATACACTATTTCTGGTTCTATATCTTCTTTTCATCCTAAAGGTTTGCAGGAGAAATAATGCAAAATTTTTCACACACTTGGAAATGCCTGAAATATTGTAAGAAGATACCAGAGTGTAAAAGAGTACTGTGGGATGCCTTGCCTGTATT
Organism: Vidua macroura; assembly: GCF_024509145.1. Classification (NCBI taxonomy): domain Eukaryota; kingdom Metazoa; phylum Chordata; class Aves; order Passeriformes; family Viduidae; genus Vidua; species Vidua macroura. The sequence goes on along the minus strand of NC_071576.1, from coordinate 30,116,707 downwards.
TTGTGGAGGCATGAGGATGTATGGCATTCAAAGAGTAAAGCCTTTTTGTACCACTGGTGCAAAATTTTGCAGTTTTCCATCACAAAGAATCCCACTTCTTTCACAGGAAAACAGATTTTCCTGAACAAGAACACTTTCATTTTAATATTGTCTAACCTAAGCTAAGGTGGGATATTTAAGAAAGAAATAAATGATACAATTCTCTCTCTGTACCTTGTACATTTATAATTCCAGAATTACCTATTTTGTTGAGGCCAAGTGATACCATTTTACCTGGATACATAATGTCAACACCTACAGACAAAACTTCAAATGTAAAGGTTGTAGATTTGCATAAAATGCTAGTATCTTCGCAGAACTTCAAGCACAGATCAATGGGCAGGATGCATTCCTGATTTAAGTTGGGACAGAACAGCACAGCTGGAGTGGTAATCGCAAGCATCAGAGATTACAGTGTTTGTTGTTACCAAAGCCTGTGTCTCCATTTGTATACATCTTCAAATAAATAACTTCAAAGCTATTTATGATTTTGGTATTTTTTTTCCCTAGTAACTATCTGGTTGAAGGTGAGAAAACTCATGGAAGTGCTCTTCCTGAACCACTGGACATTACAGAGATCACATATATAAATTATTTTTTAATAATTTTCTGTTACATGCAACTTATAAAGGTTCCATTATGCCCCAAACCAACTTATGATGCTTCTATGCGGTTTTAAAATGTGTATTCACACATTACAGTGAAAGACAGAAAGAGCACTAGAGTAGTAAATGCTAAAAATATATAGCTCTGCCTTCTTCCCAGGATTCACTTTTCTATAACTTGTACAAAGATAGCACAAGTTTAAATAATGTCTGTCAGTGGTCTTTTCCTATAGTCTTCCATGGTACTTAGTCACATTTTCTTGACTACTTTTCCTCTGAGAAGAAAGCTTCAACCTATCTTACCCTAATTTTATCCGTGCTATTTTTTGCTAGCTCTCTTTTTACATATTTGTCTTAAATTTCATAATCACTTCCCATTTTCCCAAAAGAATGAATTATTTAATGTGTATTGTTTTTGTAGCAGGCCATACACTAGAAAAGTCATCCGTTTGGGTAAGACATTATAGAGCGTTATTATAGATTTGTACCCATTTTTAAATGGCTTCCTTGATATTTTCAGATACTATCAGCATAATAAAGGTAAATGGAGAATAGGAAAGGTTTAGTTATTGCTTCCTAGTAATAGTAAGTAAAACAATCTTGCAGGCAGTGTATGTTAGTCACTAAGTGCCAGAAATAAAATAACTCATGTTAAATTTTAATTTTTGAAAGGTATTGCCACTCTAAGCACTTCTAGTAAAAGCCTTGAGAGGTGACACTGGCCAGTATAGAATAATGCAAGATGATGTGCACCAGGGCCAAACACAAGTACAGGGGCATTCATTGACACCCCAGCTGATGCACAGATTGATGGTATAGGTAGAAAGGAATGATAAATTTCAGAGGAAGAAACTCCATTATTATGCATAGGTATACACAAACTCAAGAGATAAGAATTTTGATTTAGCCATGCTAAGAAGATTGTAAAGAAGACAACAGCAAGAAAACAACAGGAAAACAGAAAAAAAAAAAAAAATTTGGATAGAACATAAGGAGAGCAAGACAGTATTACCAGTTGTTAGCATAGATGTTATGCCAATTAAAAAAAAATACCCAAACAACAAAACAAGCAAGGCAAAAGAAGGGATAGAGAGAAAAATTCTAGCCTAAATGAAGTTTTATAATACATTGAAAAAAATTTATGTCAAATGATGCCTTTATTTAAAGTAGTTTCTGACTTAAGGTCTATAGCATACAATTAATATCATAACAAAATATAAGATTTAGATATATGTGCTGGAATAAATGAATCTATATGATTGAATAATAATGTTGTAGTATAACAATTACAAAAGTAATAATAAGCAGCTATTTATTTATTTATTTAATTCCTCTTATACTTCTGAATTCTGACAAAGAGCCCTTCTTTAAAATTTTAAATATTTTGACTTTTCCTTGAAATTTGCTTTTACAGCTTGTGTTCAGACATTTAACTTCTGAAAATCTTCTCTAGGCAGAAACATTACAGCTTACAATTCAAATAAGCACAAATATGATATTTGCAGTTTTCAGGTAATGTAGAAGGTTGTGATTCTTTCGTAAGCGTTAAGTACAAGATGGAGCAGTGATGCAAAGGAATGGACAAAAATTTTAATTTTGGGACTATTGGTAATCCAAAGTAGTGCTTATATGTCCTATATTTTATTTGAAAAGCCTGTGAAATCATGTTACAATTTCACAGATCTGCAGACTTTCTGGTGTAAAGTGCTTTTGTAAAATGCTGCTCAGTTTTGTCAAAGGGGAGGTCAAGTACAAGATTTCCTAATATTATTTCTGTTACCATGGCTATTTTGGAATAATTTGCCGTCACTCATAAAGGAAACTTAGATTTCATGTTAGATTTAGATGTCACAGATTGCTCCAGAGCTCAATGGTTCAAGTGGACTCAAAATGTCTAAAATTTTGAATTAGTGAATGTACCTGCTGGCACAATCCAGAGTGTTATACAAGCATATATAAAAATTCTGTTTTTACACAAATAGAATTTAATGTGTAATCACTATTGCAGAATTTTTGAACAGTTCTTCACTGTTCACAGAATCAGAACTGACAAACAGAGGATTTCCTACTTTGACTTCTGGGCTTTACCAGTGGGGAGAACCAACCAAACTGAGCCTGTAGAAAATCAGTGGGACTTGGAAAGGGAACTAACCTAGTTCTAGTCAACCTCCTTTGTCAGACTCTGCTGCTTTTTGTTCACAGGATTGTCTCTCCTGACCTGATCTGAACTCACAAAAAATCCAAATAACTAGAAAATTTTCCATACACCTGGATTCACACTTTACACACATTATAACTGTCTGCATTGACATGTGTCCCAAATGCATAGCCTGTTGAATAGCTTCACATGTCATTTGTTTCATCATCATTTGTTAAATGGTACAGATGTATGACTAATTTGCAGAGTTTATGAAGTTAAGTGGAGATCAGGTGAAGTGACTACAATCCCTTTGCATATGCTGGGTCTGTCACTTGTGAGAGCTTGTGCAGCTTAATTTAAGTGCTTTTATGTATGCTATATATATATTCTAAAAGTGTGTTTTCAGTTTTATAAAGTAAATCTGAAGATCTAAAAAGACTTCTACACTGTAACAGTATGGTTACTGTTTTAAGACTCATAAGTAGTTAATAAATACTGCTGTTGATGTTTGTTCCAAATATTTGGCTAACCTTTGACAACTATGAATTTATGGTATCATTTGGAAATGCCTCAATGTCAGTTTGCAAAAATCACCTATTCTAAGATGGTATTTCAAGTTTTGTTTCATCATGTAAGTATTAGCAGTTCAAATTCTACAAAGAATAAGTTTTTACAGCTAATATCAAACAAAGCCTCTGATGTAATTCTTGCTGAACAAAAGCTGTCATAGATCTTAATACAACATGGCCAAAAGTCCAACCCTTTTAGGGTCCGCTCATAATAGGTAGGCCAGGATCATTCTTCAAAAGCAGAGTTTTTCTTTGTTTAAATAATATTTTTAACATCAATAAAAAAAAAAGTTTTAAAGTCTGGAACTTTCAAACCACATACTGACATAGATCTGTACGTTTTCTACATGTCTAGGATAAAGAGGTCTGATTCCAGACATAGGACTGAATTATTTTAAAGTTGCACTTTTTTCTTGACCCTTCATTTCAGCTACTATGCATCATGGGTCCTTAATCCAAGTCTCTTTACAAATAGTGTAATTTGCCTCAATTACATATTTTGCTCAGTTTGTTTTTTTAATGCAATTGAAGTCAGCTGAGGCTTCCACCCTGTTTGAATCACTTCTGCTATCTTCTATGACCATTAATTAATTCATATCTACCACTGCATGAGGTTTGTTTTCAGTTAGTGAGCCTAAAGTCATTATGTCATTTCTCCATTTAAATTTAGATATAGTTGGAATGGAGAAATCTGGAGCAGCATTAAAATGAGAACAAAAAGTTTATTTTGTATCATATACCCAGCTAATTTAGACAGAATGGATAAGTCTTTTGAGGCTATTAGAATTACTGGTTTCTTGTGGATACACATTTAATTTGGGAGGAATACACTTTTTAGTTTTCTATCTCCTCACTGGTTAAGTGCCTAGACTAGGAGCTCTGTGCTGGTCTTACTGGCTGTGTATTAACTGCATTATACCATTAGATCTGGCTGGATGTAAGACATAACAGGGAAATGGAAAACAAAAAATAAAACAAAAAACACCTATGGGGCTAATCTATTGTTACAAAGCTGAGATTGCTTTCCACAAGACAGGAAAGATGGAGAGCAAGGAGATAAAGGTGTTGTACCTTTGCAGGGATGAACAAAGGATTTTAAGTTCCTGGGCTAATAGTCTTAACATTCCTAAGATTCTTCTTTATTCAAAACCAGACATGCTATGAATCATGATTTTGACAGAAAATGCAAAAACAACCTGGAAATTTTCTTAGAAGAAAAAGAAAAAGAAAAAGAAAAAGAAAAAGAAAAAGAAAAAGAAAAAGAAAAAGAAAAAGAAAAAGAAAAAGAAAAAGAAAAAGAAAAAGAAAAATCCTTAGCTTTTTTTGCAGCCATTTCTGAATCTTGGATGTTCAAAGGAGTAAATCTAAACTTCTCTGTGCCACAGAACAATATCTTAAGCCATGAATCAGAGTCAACATAACTTTCTGCCAGTTTTCCAAGTACAGAAAGTACATATATTGATAAATATATTACATCACAGTACAAAAGTACATATATCGATAAATATTTTCCATTAGTCATGTTGAAAGCAAAGAAATGGAATTAACCTATGCAATTATTAGCTTCTAAGTTTATTCTATTCTATAATCTGTATAAATTCAAATTGAACAGTAATAGATTTTGTTCTATTGTCCAAAGAGGGTGAAAGGTTAGAATGACACACTGAAAGAATGGTTTTTAATTTGACATTTGAATTGTTAAATAGTTAAATAACATTGATTAATGTTATTTAATCTTTATTGTGAATAACACTGATTTATTTCATTTATTTTCAATGTGAGCTAGATAAGATTCCACTTTTTACTATTTTCCAAATAATTGCCTGATCTAGGTCTCTACTGTGTAGGGTTACATGCCCTCAAAAGTGATTTCTCCAGATTAGGATTGACAGCCCAGTCAGGTCCACTGCAAACCTCTCCCTAAGAGCTGGCAGACACTGCAAGGCTGGGTGTTTGACCAATGAACAGAACAGAGGATGCATAGACACCTTCAACGGAGGTAGCTGGTTTAGGTGCAACAGCTGTCCTTACTGCCTCACTGCCAGCTAAAAGGTATTCTAAACTGAAAAAATAAACATTTTTTCCTTATAATATTGTTCATGTTGTTACTGTTTGCTTCAGTATTACATGAAATATGCAAATTCAATTAGCTTTAGTGTTTGTGTCTGAGAGTACAAATGAAATATGTTGGAACGTAAAAAATGTAAATGTAAGAAATGCAACAGAAAGTCTAGTATTGGTAGATAAAAGATCAGTATTAATTTACATAATTTCTTAAGAAATTTTTATTTTTAGATTAAATGTTCTTCATGCCTGTTTTTACACACACACATAAAAATCACAGACATACTGACATGTTCTTGTCCTAAGTAATGTATATGCATTCAGTGTGCAAAAACTGTTGCAAGAAAATAAAATATTCTTTCACATGACATAGATTTCTCCCTGTGAAGGATATCTTTTACTTTATTTCTCAACAACTTTATTTAGACTGTATAATTTCATTTATGCTTATATTATAATATTATTTCTGAATTTTAAACTGTGTGGCAAAAGATCCCAGAGATTTTGTTTTCCCAGTATGTAAGTATTGTAAATTTCTACAGGACATGATTGCCCAAGGGAAAACCAGATAGGTTAGGGTGATGTGCATAAAATAAAAAGTAATTTGATGATACTAAATACTGAACATTGTACTCTACACGACTCTTGCAGGTCACTGTTTTCTGCCTTTGCAAACAAGTTTCTATTGACTAGAAAAAGAAAAGAAAGAAAAAGGATGAATACTTTTCCAATTTCAATACAAAGGGGATATCAAAAGGTAAGCAAGGCATTGGAATAGATTCCAATTGTCTATCATCCATCTATCTATCTATCTATCTATCTATCTATCTATCTATCTTCTATCTATCTTCTATCTATCTATTTATTTATCTATCAATCCTGGACAGGAAGATTTTAGAGCATTTTACCCCCAAATATTGACTTTATCAAATTTTGTTAAATGTCCTCTGGCACAATACATATTTTTCTTGGCTTCAACCTACAGACTGCAGTAGACATTTGGAAGATGTCAGCATTTTTTTTCAAGCTATAGAACTCAACTGTAAAACTTGGGAAATAACTAAAGACAAAAGAGTTTGAAGTACTACCATTCCTACTCTAGTGCAGTTACCATATATTTGGCCTTCACACATTAATTTCGCCTGTATTTTTTAGCACTGTAATTTCACCTGAAAGTTTTGTGATTCACTTAAAACAGTCCAGTGTACTGAGTGTTTTAACTTAGGTTTAGACATGATTTAATGCCCTCCACATTTCACAACACATTCTCATTTCCAGGCTTACTCCACAGCAAACATTCTGCAAATAAATCAATTTTTTTTTTCCTTCATCCACATCTCCTGGATTTATCTCTATCTTTGTCCTACTTTTACACAATTTTCCATGATGAGTCAGTCTCTTCTTTGATTTATTAGAAATAATGAAATGAAGACCATAAAATGAAGTGAGAGTCATACAGAAGAACAAAGTCAAGAGTTTTATTGGTCATAGAACAAAGGGCTTGTTTGACACATATTTGGTTTTTAGAAACTAGAAACTTTTGGTTTCTGCATTTTACCTGAGATTGCTTGTCTAACATGAGGCTGCTAGTGTGCACCAATCTGCTGTGTATATTTACTACACATTAGACACATGAAATTAGCCTGTGTGAACACTCTTGTGTAATACATTATAGATCTCAATTAGTATAAGAAATACCACTATGGAAGTTGGTCCACTGTTTTTATGAATAAAAGGTTACATGATGTTCATCAATCACAAATTCTGATCCTTTGAAAATAGTTTTTAATGTGTCACCTGAAAATATAGAGAAGCCCACTGGAAATAGATACAGTGTGTCTTTACATCAATATTAAACATTCTTTGTTCAGTCTTTGACTGTTGCATCCCAGGTTTGGGTTCAGATTAGGGCTTCTGATATGTGTTAGCCTGTTCTGTACCCCCGTGCACCCCCCATGTTCCCCCCCACCGCGGTGGTCCGCTCCGGGTCACTTACCATTGGAGCATCACCATGCCAGTCCTGTAACCACCCCCCTGCCCACTTCAGAGAGTTTGGTGTTGGTTACCCCGCTCCCGCAACCCCATTCACCCCGGAGCCCGCTCTGCCCCTGTCGCGTCCCCGTTGGTTACCCCAGTCCACGTCACTCCCCCGTAGCCTGCCCCCATTTGGCGAGGGGGGCTTCTGCCTCCCTCGGCCCACCCCCTATAACACCCTATACCTTCCTTTGTTCGGTGCCATTTTCATCCACACAACATTTGGGAGCAGGTCACAGCTTCTCCACCGCAGCTCCCGTGGCCATTAAAGCTTTCCAGCCATCCACACGGATGAAGTGGACAATTCCTTCCCTCTTTGCTTTGTCCCTCACACGGCAACAGAGCGCAGCCAGCCCCCGCCCCATGAGGCGGAAGGCAGAAGCGCCCGGGACTCTCACGGCGGCCCCGGTTCCTGCTGAGAAGCAGCGCCCATTCTGGGCTCTACGGAGCTGCCCAGGACTGGGAAAAATAACGCACCACCACATTTGACTGCAGGTATACTGAGATTTACAAAATAGTTTCGGCAGATAATATTCTGTATTTCTTAAAATAGTATAGATAATGTCCTCAAAAGAACAATGTATAACTGCCTTGATGAATAGATAAATATTTTTCTGCCTAGAGAACAATGTTAACTGAACATTTCTTGTGAGTCCCAAAGCCTTTAGGTGTTGTTAGGTTTAAGTTGCAATGTGATGAATTGTGATTTTGTTTCTAGTCTCACAGAAACAATGTACCTTATGAGAGGAATAGAAGATGGCAAATGATCTTAAACAGCATTACAAGACTACGTGGTGAAATATTGACTAACAAACCTTTGGTCATGGGTAAAATACAGAGGGTATAATTATAAAATTATTAAAATTCATTCATTAATATGTAACAGAAAAAAGCCTACATTGCTTTTGTAAAGAGGTGTCACACCTTAGTCTATTATTAAATGTTTGAAGAAATAACAAGAAAGCAGTTAAGTATATTAGGACTTAGACAAAAGTTAAAGTTTTGTTTTGTGTCCCAGATTGAAAGGCAAGAGGTATTTCATTTGCTATCTGTATGGCAGTTGTCTTCTGTTGAGTGGGCAATTTTCCTTATCTCTTCCACAACCAACCCTCTCTCAGGGGAGACATCTGCTGATAATGGGCCATTGAATGTCACTGCATGACTGATAAGAACTATAACATCCCATTGTGAGATGCTCCACCCAGAGGGAGGAGACAAGCATTCCTACCTGGATATAATCTTGAGTTTCTAGAACACCAGCACAGCTTTTTCTGCACTGGGCTTCCCAGAGGAACATCTGCCTCTTCCACTGCAGGAAGACTCCACCCTTTTCTACAGGATCACTGCTCCAACAGAACCACATCTGATACTCCAGGAGGACTGCAGCCATAATTCCCAATTAGACTGCTGCCAACACCCTGACTAACAGGGTGTCAGGTTGTATTCTGACTGTCAGTGTTGTTTTGGTTCACTGCATTGTTTATTTTATCTTTTTATTTTCTTCCCTAATAAAGAACTGTTATTCCTGCTCCCATATTTTTGCCTGAGAATCCCCCTTAATTTCAAATTTATAACAATTCAGAGGGAGGAGGTGGTCTACATTTGTTTTTTCCATTTCAGGGGAGGCTCCTGCTTTCCTTCGCAGACACCTGTCTTTCCAAACCAAGACATTTTGTTTTTAAAAAAACACCTTTAGATAAAATCTCTCACTACAATTTTTTGCAGAGAATAAGTTGTCATAATAAGTAAGGTCATCTTCCAGACTGACAACATACTAAGTTTAGGAAGCAGAGACTAGGAATTCATTAGCAGTTCAAAATGAAAAGAGGTTTTCCAAGCTTTCCTGTGTTTAATTTTTTTACATATAACTAAGAAAAAGTGTGCTAAAAGAGACAAATGGATATCTATTTAAGCAAGCCAGACAGTTCTTGATAAATCTTCAAAGAACTGCTGAAGAATTTCAAAATAATTTTGAGAAAAACAGTTCACATAAAAATATATAACCTAATTATGGATAAAAGTGATAGATTATAAAATACTTGTTACACCTCTAGACATTCTGGAGTTGTTTCTCAATAAGTTGCTTCTTATATCAGCTCAATTCATCGTGTAAAAAAAGTAAACAGGCTGTTGTAAATTACCTTAATAGAAACGAACCCCAAATATCATTACTATAGAGTAATTGGCATATCCATGTTTCGTTTACTGTGTGCAGTTCCACCACAATCTCAGGAATGATAGAACAGATGCTTATTATGTGTTCATAAAATAATCAGAAGTTATTATTAATAACAGCAGTTTAAGCACTTCTTAACCCTAGGAAAATTGTTTTTGTTAAACTTCTGACATACCTCCCTGAACTAATGTATGTTTTGCCACATTTTTTACAAGTCTTGACAGCTTACAGGATGCACCTTCTAATACTAGAAAGTCTAATTTTAAATTGCCTGTTTTTCTTAATATATGTTCCTTGAATTTGAAGTGTGACTGAAATTAACTGTGTGTTTAACTATGTTGTGTGTGAATGAAAAAATGAACCCTCTATTATGAGCATATTGCATAAATGTTTTCCTTTTGCTAAGAATTAAGGGCCAAAAACTTTTAGTTGTTGCAAATAACCTGATTTTCAAGTTCAAAAGTATGAAATAAAAGGAAATGCTGTCTTTTATGCTTTGATTTCTTATCTGGGTTTTCTTGTGCCATATCTGAACACGGATTGCTCTGAGTCTGAACATGGTATTTGATTCTTCCCTGTGTCCTATGTGGTTACCTAAGATACCAGATATTAAAGAGCTTATAGTTTTCTTTCTTAAATTAAAGTATCTATTCCAGAAGAGATATGATATTTATTCATGGCCTTTTGTTATTAAATTTACAAGGGCTCTGTTTTATTCTTCCTTCAGGATAACAGCTGTGTTTTAGAAGACAAAAGTTACATGGGGAAAGGATAAAGCTATTACAAATATGAGTGATAAGAGGAAATTAATACTTTTCTGTTCTAATTACCTGACAATTCACTTGAAAAACCCTTTCTATCACCTGGGTTTTTGAAACAGAAACAACCATAACTCAATAAGCTCTTAATGGCATTAAAACACTTCTTTTCACTCCCCTCTCCCCCACCACCACCTCACCCAACTTTATTTGTGTACCACGTAGAGACTATTTATAAGAAAAAAAAAATCAGGAAACGGATATTACTTACATAAATCTAAATATAGAATCATCTAAACTTTTGCACAACATCTGCCATGCCTCTGAGGATGTGCACAGCCATGACTGTGGCTGTGTGGCCTCCCTTGGGGCTCCCAGGACCCCTCATGTCAGCACCCCTTCCTTGTGGTGCAGTCATTTCCTTACTTACCATGATGGTTCAGGAGGGGTGCTCAGGAGACTGAGGTAACCATGTCTAGGGAAATGTGTGTCTTGGGAATAGGAATAAACTCAGAAGAGCAGCAGATTTAGCTTTAAATCAGCTAAAATAAACACTGAGTAAATTAATATTGAATTGATTAATTCCTAGAGTGTCTCCATGATATTTCTCCTTATTTCCTATTTAGTAAACACCTGCAGCTGGATCACAGTATGTTCTCATATAATTCCAGCATCCAAAACATGTGCTACTAATAAAACATCTGTAGATGTATCCAATATGGGTTGCCTCTTCATGCCAGTGTAAGATGAATGGAGAAGTTTATGATGAAAGGTTTGTGGTCTGGCAGGGAAGGGAGAAGTCTGGATTAGCCACTGAATGCAAGATGTTTTCATAGCATGTTACTAGGACTGAAACTGCACTCCAGCTATTTATCAGCCCTAATCTTGGTGCAAGAGGTAAGCTATATAAAGGGCAGGCACTTGGGTGAGTGGTACAAGTATTTCCTCCTTTGATCCTGTGCCTTTCATGGTGGATTTGATTCAACACATTACTATACCAACTCAGAAGTGCAGTGACATGAAGCTGGTCAAATGCACAGGAATTAAGAGTTGCCCTGACCTAGCAGTTGGTGCAGATGCATTGCTCTGAATCCCCAGTCTCCCATTTGGAAATCATCTCCATGCATGCAAAACCAATCTAGTTCAAAATCAAAGGATCCACACAGCTACAAGGCAAAGGTATTTTATCACAGTTTAAAATGAATGCACAGATTAAGAACAACCAATTCTTTAAACATACCCTTTACTAGGTGTGTAAGTGCAAGTGCTGCTGTCTGGGTGTGTTAGATGAGTGCAATCTTTAGGGAGGAGAAGTCCACAGGAAATGAGGAGGATGACAACAAAAGGTCCATAAACAGAGATACTGAATTACAAAAACTCTTTTATTTTCCTTGCTGCCAGGTGCTTTTTTTTTTTTTCTTTTTCCTTTTCATCTCCACCCACCCCCCATTAATGTCATTTAACTGTTTCGTGTCATAGGTAACTTCTGCTGATAGAATCTTGGAGATAAAAGTTATGCAACAAAACATTTTTGTGGATATTCTCATTGTGGAAAATGAAGACACTGTGTAAGCTCTCCGTGCTAACTGAACTCTGAAGATTATGTCAGGCTTCACTAAGCACACAAGGCTCTGATTTGGTATCATTAATGACTCATTTTCTCTTTTAACTTCTGTTGAAAGCATTCATCCATAACCATAGCTACCACTGAAAAAATAGAAGCCACTAAGTCAGTAATAATGCACTTTTGCTTTAAAAGCCTTTAAAGGATGGATTGGATTTCACAACTCAGCAGCAAAAAGCTCATATACAAGGAAAGTAAGAAAGGTTATTTTTGAAAGTAACTTCAAAAACAACCAGGTGACAAAGATGCAATGTTCTTTTAGTTCTACCTTTAAAATATCTCAGCTTTAAATTTTACTTTGGGATAAAGTTTATTTTCAGAGAACAGAAGAGTAAATATTTTTCACTGCTGAGTCCTGAAGTGAAAATTCTTAAAGGGAGCAGAACAAAACAGTCTTAATATAGTGATGGTACCAATTTGTTCTGGTTTAATATGTCTTTTTCTTACAACAAAACTCTCCACTGAATTCAGTAGTGGATTATATGAAAGGCAATTTCTATATTTACAGATTTTGTTTACACTTTCATTATACCTCTACTGCATTCTCTGACGTCTTGATGCAGTTTTCAATCTTACAGCCACTTTAATCTGCTCCTGCACTCAGCATATCTGAATGACTTTGTTGGCATAAGGGAATTTTGAAGGTTATATTGCAGTACATGAATCAACGGAAAATGAAATGCACTTGAGACATGATCAGCCAGTTTTAATTCATTGCAGAAAGTTACAGATACCAAAATGCATTTAATGTAAACTGATATCTTTATTCATACTTGAATTGATGAGCAATTCAGCAGGAGGAGAATGACAAGTTTGTTTTTAAAATAGTAGTCTATATTGAATGCCATTTTAATGTATCTCTGACATATTTACATCTAGCAAGCAGAGAAAAGTAGAATCTTTGAACATAAATTTCTATTTTCACAGGAAAAAGCAGGGGAATACAAGTTTTTCATTTTCTGCAATATGATGTGTCATTATAAGGCAGGTCAGCTTGAAGATAAATAACACCTCTGCATGTGGAGTCCAGTAAACAGATTAGAAGCTTGCTAAGTTGTTCATATTGTATTTTAATAAAGACATGAATAATACCAGAGTTCTGCAAAAGGCTACTTTGTACCTGTAGAGCAAAGCTGTACTTCGATCCTGTCTGGTTGAAGGTTCATAGCTCTGCATATTAAGAAATAAGAGTGTACAACTGATTTTCTTCCTTAGGAACAGATCGTAGCTGACCATAAACATAACTGGGGTGTGGTATTGTTACACAGTATTATTTTGCTAGCTATGCCCAATCTTAAATCCAAACATGACTAGTGGTGTATCATGTTGTGACATGGCTTTGGGTACTTTTATTGGGAAAAGTAGATTTTTCTGTAGAAGAGACCCATCACAATGGATAAAAGAGATTAGTTAAGGCTGAAATAAATTCTAGCTTTTTATCTTCAAAATAGTTCATAGCAGCGTGCTTAAAATTTGTACTAAGATTATTTGCAATTCCTTACCTTCTTTATGGAACAGAGAAAAATCTACTGATTTTGGCAAAATGTGATCTAGTTGAATGCCTATAAAAAGACATTAAAACTTTTGTCCTTATATAAAGAAATAGTTAGCAAGCAAGTACAGTCTTGCTTTTGATGTATGATTTAGGGCTCCTAATATTATGTGAGGTGAAAGTTTCCATAATAAATGGCTAGTCTCAGTATGTCCACACATGGAATCCAGAGGTACACAGAATCCATATGTAATGTAGAACTACATATAAGCATTTAAATTATCTGCTTCCAACATTTTAAAACATAAATTACAAGATTGTGAAAATCAGACTTAGTCATATAGTTGAAATACGCAAAATACTATGATCTGTGCCAAGTTGAAGCTTTCCATACTATGGAAAATTGGACGTGTTGTCATGTTAATATTGAAACATGGGCTGGAAACACTGAAATGCAAACTAAGATCAGGTATCCAATTCAAGTGGCATTAAAATACTATGGAAAAGCTTTTGGTCATAAATTAACTTTGCCTATATTTCAAAAACTTGGGGGGGGGGCAGGTGCAGAGGAATGGGAAGATTTTGATGACATATTTTGATTCATGTTTTGCTAGCTTTGCTATATTTGTGTTTAGATTCCTCCATGCATAATGACATGATTATATAAAGTGGAACCTATTGTTTATTTATACATCATGTGCTCTTCATTCTTTAATGTTGTATGTGCAGGCATTTCTGTTAGATAACTTTGCTCATTAGGAAGTCAAGGAGTGTGTCATTTATATATCTGTGTTTTGGCCTTTCAGGATGCAGAGATTGGGGGCAATAAGACAGCATAATGTTCTGTTGTGTCTCTAAGAAGCCCAGAGGGATTACAAAGGGAAAAAGAAACATGGCACAGCTGAAATAAAGTTTTCCCTCTTGTCTGGTGGAACCCAAACTCGGCTCTTAAGATCCACTGAAGCCTCTGACATGGTTTTGGAGATAAGATTTTTTTTTTAATGACATTTAAAAGTATGCTCAGAAACTCCTCTATGTGAGGAAAATAAATCAATGAATATTGTGATTTATTACTGCTTTAAGAAAGAAGGAGGAGTTTACTATGGAAGAAATAAAGAAAAACTATTGAGGCATAATTTGAGAGAAAGGGAGAAAGACTAGTTGAATGGAGATTTTGTTATTATTTTCTACTTTTTCTTTTTCACTTGAAAGAGTGTACTCCCTGCCATAGATTTTCCAGTGTTCTTGAGCAACATTTGGTTACATGAAGGAAAGTCTATGGCTTTCAAAGCTTGGAAAAACACCACATCTTTTCTAAAGCCACTCTTCATGGGTTATTACTATTCCACCCACAGGCCTTCCAGTGTGTATATTTTCTGTAAGACTGTATATTTTGCCTCAGATATGCTTCTTAGTTTCATTTTTTGTAGAATCATAGAATCATGTAATAGTTTGGTTTGGAAGGGATCTTTAAACATAGGCAAGCAGGGATGTCTTCAACTAGGTCAAGTTGCTCGGAATCTTGTCTAACCTGACCTTGAACAGTTCCAGGGACAGGGCATCTACCAACTCTGCCCAGGGATATGTAAAAAAACCCCAAGTTAACAGCTGAATTAATGAAATCTGTCCACTGATTTGTAACTTATGATTTCTCCATGGGTTTGTACCAATTCAATAACCATGGGACCATGTTGCAGATGCTCTAAACCCATGCTCAATACTATTCCTTGCTACCTCTTGGCTATTAATTGAAATGTCCTAGAAATCAGAATTTGTGCTTAGTTTCCTTTTTTTATTTTGACAAGAAACCAAGAGAATGTAAATGTCTGGTTGACTGTCTGGGTAGGCCTTTAGTCTGCTGAAGGGCAAGAAGTAAGATCACAGAGGTCTGTGAGAAATATCAGCTGTGACCTGCCTTGTCTGCTTTTATTTGAGGAAACACAGCAGTCTTGGTATCTGTGTCCATTAGCCACATCAGAATCAGCCCCTGTATAATGTAAGGAGAGCCAACAGTGACAGAAATTTCATTATTTCCTGATTCCCCAAAATTCTGTATTATGGCCAGATTTTATGAGATGGAACGATGCATTCAAATATTTAAGCCACTGTGAGATGAAGTGTGAGGGCTGGTTGGCTGGCTTGTTTATTATTTCACACTTCCCTCTGTTTGGCCAAGGTAGCTTATTGTGTTCAGAAGCAGAATGAGGACCCTGTCTCAAAGATGTTTTGGTCTAATCCTCCATAGGAAAATGCAGAAGCAACAGGAAAACAAAAGGCCAAAGGAGGGAGAGTGGTGATGATATTAAAGTAAGATTATTGACTTACTCAGTGAGGACATGCAAGAGTCACAGCAGAAGCATATCTTGATAGCAGTGAATTGGTTTAGTTTTTTGTGTGTCAGGATATTTTTCATCTATATTTTGGTATAAAGTATCTGTTTGAACTTATTCCATCTCGTGTATTTCCCTAACAAGAAGAAACAAAACTGTTCTTACGTTTTAGACTTTGAAAATGTATTTGAAAGATAAATTAGTATTTTAAGTTCACATTGCTTGATTTTTTATATTATTTAAGTATACAATTGAAAATTCAAATTAGACTTCAAAATCCTGATGACTACTCTAAATGTGCAAAGATGTGATCCCATTATAGAGACATATTAAACTACATTTTAAGTTAAAAGAATGGACAAAATGAATAATTGGCTTTCTTTGTCAGGTTGTTTCCTGCTTTGACTGGCTGTGTCATAGGCTGCAGGCTTAAATTTCAGTGCTTTAAAATGCAGCAGTCTAAATTATTTGCTTAATTTTCTAGGCTTTTTGTGGATTTGGTAGTTCGCTGCAACTGTCTAGAATTCTCAAATCTTAATTTTAATTCAGATGTTGTTTCTTAAAAAGTATTTGGTGCTAAATTTGATTAAGCTCAGACCTATTTTCTTAAGTCCATTAAAAAATCTTTAAAGCAACCAACCAATCTACGAGACACATACAGGAAACAGCACTTTTTATTATGTCTCCAAGCAGTACTACATACATTGATATTTTGTATACTTGAAGATTATTTTAATTTCCACTTATCTTAAAATGAACTAATCTTAGATAAACTCTACCAGGATTTCACCAAGGCATAAAAAGCACCCTTGCTACTTGCTCTGTTTGGAAATGCTCCTTGTGAGGCCCTCAAAACAGAGAAGTGGGATCAAATGTCATTCTTTTTTTCCCTGAGCAAAGCATTTATTTCCACTGCACTTCCCTTAGATCAGTGGGCTTTACTCCAAGTCTCAATACTTTGAATAAAGTCAGCCCCAGAGTAGAATAGCTCTAGGACCATCCTAATGTATTAAAAGAATTAACAGTCTCTTACCATCCTAAATTATTTTCTTTATTCTAGTTATGGAAGTGTTCTGGTATGTAAAAAGTTCTAACAGCCAGGCATTCCAGATTATTCAGGGCATTCATATCACCTGGATCTTGAGGTGATAATTGGTGATAATTGTTAGAGTAATCCTAGAGTAAATGTGAAATCTGTCTATCAGTGCCACGACAATGTTTTTGTTAGTATGTTAGTATTTTGTTACACTAGACTGATGCATTATATTAGCAAAGACAGAGCTATTGCTGTTAGTCATTCTTAATTGTCTTTTCCTGTTAGAGCTTGCACCTCAAGTTTTGATCTTCTAATGCAGTATTTTTATCTGACATCTCCAGGTAAGTCTACAAAATCAGATGGTAGTCCTGAAAAATAGTTTCCCATGTGGTTGCAAATATCAATTGCTGATGAACACATAGACTGCTCAGATTTACTCAAAAGCGTTTATTGTGAATATTTTTTAATTTGGGAAAAAAGGTTAACAACTGTTCTAAAAATGAAAAATTATGTTGTGATGCATACCCAAGGTTGTTTATTAATGTTTGCTGAGATATATCACATGAAGGATTAGTGTAACACATTGCACATTATTGAGGCTATCTTTTATTTCTATTAGGTCTATGTATGCATAGCTTGCCCAGAAGATATATTTTTACATCTGATAGAGATCTTGAGCATCAGTAGTTACCACTGAATTCAACCAGTGAAGTCTGCACAGCACAAAGTGATACAGTAGTGACGTTAATGACCACTTTAAACTGTTCAGATTATATATAGAGCAGATAGAGCTCTAGAGGCTTTTGTTTATACCAAGACATTTCAATTTTCATCTTCCTAAAAATAAAGCCAGTGTAGAAGAATAAGCTACAAAACCTTTTTTATATATAGTACAGTATATCTTCAGACCTTTAGGAAGATTAAAACGCTCTTGGGGTGTACCGACCCAAACCTGTATCATCATAGATAATGATTACTTAGTTTGGGAAATGACTCCTCTAATTTGGTCATGAGATAGCAGCAGCAGATGGTAGAGACTGAGATCAAACAAGTTTTGGTCTGTAGAGAATAAGGCAGATGCAAATTCCTGAACATTGACACTGGTTGTGAAAACTGGCATCACCTTTCTGCCGAAATGCTGAGCCTGCCATCAAACCTGCAGAGGCAGTTGCAGACTATCAAAGGCAATTTAGCTTGTGGCAGATATCTTTTTTAAGAAATGTGCAGATTTAGAAGGTGCTATTTCAAACTCATTCCCTATGCCAAGGAAGAGGAAAGGTAAAGGTGATGCAGGTGTCATTCACTGAGTCAGTCACTTATTCTATGCAGAAATTTTCTGTTGGGCATCAGCAGAACACTGGAGGAGCTTTTTTCCCTCAATAAAGTGCTCATAGTAAGGCAAACCTTTTGACATCCAAACAATATTGATGGGCTTTTGACAAAAGGTAAGGAAAATAAAGTATTTTTTTATAAAATAACACTGCATGTAATGATGGTGTAAAAAAATTATGGTACAAAGAAATTCAGACTTCCATGTAGTTATCCAATATCTCTACTGTTCACTAATTTAATCATAGATTAATTTAGAGAATGCTTCCTTAGATCAAGGTGATAAATGCCTTATAGTTGAAATGTCATTATAGGGTTTACTCAAATATTTATGTTAAAATCAAACAGACAATATATTTCTGCCAGTGTTGCCTACCTCATTTATGCATAGAAATTTTGGCATTTTGTGTAAGAATCTGATTCCCCTTAATAATTAGACAGTATCACATCTCCACAGTTGTTAGAGCATAGGTATCAAACCTTTGCACTCAATGAAAAAATGTTCTCTTCAGGTCATCCAAACCTTTGCATGTAAAGCATTGAAGTATCTGTGTATTGATTAGAATACGCCTTAATCAATGTTGCTCCCTCTTTATACACCCACTGGAAGTACTTTCTACCATGCCATTTTCACACTGTTTTTTCTTGTTATGGATTTTTCCCCGTTAGATTTGTATTTACAAATATTCTTTTTTCTGCATCTATTGAGAATTTAATCTCTCTAAATCTTTTCTATCTCACTTCCAACATTTTACCAGAAAACTTTGTGACGATGATCTCAATTAACAATGCTCAATTTTACTGAATAACTTCATTTATTTCAATTGAGAATGCTTATCTGTTGTGGCTTTCAACAGATATTTTGTCCCTGCTTATAGACACTCTCTCCTGCACAGAGAATAAAGATCAGTTAAGCACAAATACCTCTGTATATTCAGCAGAGAACAATCTCTTATGCAATATTGCTATGTTAATGCATCTTTAGCTTGGAAAGACAGCACATATGGCCCTTTTTGATCTTTAATCAGTGAAAGTCAGCAAGCTGAGAAAATCTTGTCATCTACCTAAGATCTTGGAGGAGTATTTATGCCTAGTATATGCTGCCCTGATAATTCTTCAGGGAGGAAAGTTCCTGCTTATTCTTTTTTCCTAAGAAAAATGCAATGAGCATTCAAAACTATTACGTTATATTATAGTTGCTCTGTGAAATGCAAAAATGTAATTTATCACTCTTTGTATTCTAATACTTTTCAAAATAACAAAAATGTAGTGACATTAGCATAATATAAACAGTGCATTGCAAACAACTGCAAAATACACAAATTATCACTAAAGTTTTCATTTCTAGTTTGGATGATTATTTTCAAAATATTTAGGTCGTGTGACTAGTTTTCAGAAGGGTGGATTAATGAAACTTGAGTTTGGTAGTTCACTAAGCTGGGGAAGATAAAATAGGTATCTGTTCATCAGACTAAGAATCTCAGTTTTCCTACATGGAATACACTTAAATGAGCTGATCTGACAAGAATTGACCATACTCTTTTAGCTCACTCTGATGGGAAGTGAGCTTTAGCAATTACTGCTGTTTTCTGCTGCAAAATTTTCTTAAGTGAATAATCCTCTCCTGTGTATAATTTGTTGACTATATCTTACATAATTGTCTGATTTTATGTGAACTTTCTTTTTTAATGCTTGATTCTTACTGATCCTTTATCCTGTGAGACTTCTGCATATAATGATGTTGAAAATATTGTTTACAATAGTTGCATTCTGTATAAAATATTGGAAAGGGAACTGCAGTTTCACAATTTTTCTACATGAGCTACAGGAGATTGAATTATTTTAGTTTTCACAGGTTGCCTTATTAGTTGAATTTCAGCAATGTATTCTCTATAACTAAACGATGAATTGCATAACAGGAATTGAGGTGAGGCATAATTCCATACTCCTGGAACCTGATAAAGTTTGTTAACAGTGCACCAGTGCTGAAGTGATGCATTTCTCTGGAAAATCCAGTGCAGACCCACAAGAATTGAAGGCACTCATACATTTTGTTAGGAAGCAAGGCTTTTATGAGTACAGCTTGAGCACAGCTGTGTCTTTTCCAATATGTGGCCAAAAGACAAAATGCAACATGAGATTTTTATACATTCCAAGGCCCATCTGCCATGAAAACCCACTTATCTTTGTGGCTACAAGTTTGTTATTGATCCAAAATGGTAAGGAAAAAAAAAAGGGAAAAAAAAGAGAGAAAAAAGAGAAAGAAGAACAGCACAAGAAAAAAGACAACAAAGGGGAAAAATGCAGGGGAGAAAGAACCATAAATCTATTCTTTTGTTGTTCTTCCAGCTGCATCTGTGAGCAATTGTCACAGTTACTAGTCAAACTGTATTTGACTTGTTGCCAACATGAATTTTCCAAAACCTAAATGTAAACAAACTCTGCAAGTGCTTCCTCATTTGCCAAGCCAATAATTATTTACTTTGTTTGGGCCTAACATTACTGTCAGTTCAGCTTTGCAGTCTGTAATGTGTTTGCTAATGAAACCATGAGGTCTAAAGCTATGCATTAACCTTGTCACCCTTCAATTTTGAGCTCAATAAAGTTGCAGCATGGTTTTGTAAACTAGGGTAAAAGGATAGGCAAATGATTAATTATATTTTCTGTTTTCCTTTATCTAAGTAAATTGTTCATCTTTAAATTTGCCTTGCATTTAAGGTTAACTCACTGAATCTGAAGCACAGGGAAGATGCACATTTGCAATGGTAATAGTTACCATTTGTACTACATATCTGAAAGCTGGCAAACATGCATGAGCATGACTTGATAAGTCATGAAATCAGTTCAGAGTGGTAACTCAGAGATGGTAAAAGTATAACAAGTTGATGGGAGGCACTCAGCTGCGAGAACGATAGGAATATTTCTGTTGTGTTTAGGTACTACATTTTATCCTGGGTCTGAAGGCTGTGCATGTATTATGTTTGCTTGTTAGTTGTTTAGGATTTAGGACTATGAGTTCTTTAATTCTGGAATGGGATATGTAATTTAATGGATGAGTATAGCCTATAATTTTAATAGATGTCACACTAAACACAATTACTTTTACTTAAATAAGTATTACTCCTAATTTTTACTCTAAAACATTGTGGTTTTGTCATGCATTGTGAGAAGTTAAATACTCAAAGTGATTTGAATAGAAGCAGACCTGTTATCCCATATAAACAGATCAGTGGAACAGAAAACATTCAGGAATCATGTGATGTGTGCTGGGATTTTCTCACTGTGATTTGTGATTTAAACATTTTTCCATAAGGTGTCCTTCTTGTGGTGCCCAGCACTGGGTAAAGGCCGTTTGATGTACTGTATACCTGTATACCTTAATATACAGTGTTTTAAACAGCTTTGATATACTCTGACATCAGCCAGAAGTTAGTGTGTCACTGTAATCTTTGTTGGGTCCCTTTTCCTAGACGGAGTTGCATTCTTTCCCTGAAGTAGCAATAGAACGCTAAGACGTTACTGTTGAAGTCCACCGATTTTATTTCTTTTGCATAGGTGATCCTAACAAAATCCTTTAGCCCCTCAAGTGCTGTCATATCAAATAACTTAGTACTTTAGTTGAAATCTGAATTTTTTAGTAAAAATCTCCTTTTGCTGCCTGTGTATTCAAATCTTACATAAGTTTAAATGTTATTAATAAAATCTTGTACATAATTTCTGTCTCAAAATGAGGTCCAAACCTCTGCTCAGACACACTGAAAAGTAGAATAATTGCTAGTAGAAAATCCTTTGATATTTCTTAGGATATTTTTCCCATCAAATAAAATATTAGAATAAACGTGACTTCAAAATGCTTGGGGTAACATGGGTCTAAAATCATGTGACAAGTCAGAACTTGTAATTAATTCCATAAGAATTCCAGAGGTAAACAAAACAATCTTGTTCTAATGGTGCTCTGCAGATATCTAAGGCCTGTGTATTTTGAGGAATCCTCACAGAAAATCTAGTAGACAGAAACCCACTTGGCCTTCTCACTTTATGTGGACATTTAGAATATACAGAGGGCTAGAGAAAGGTTCTTAGTCACTTAGTTCTCAGTTGCCAGAATAATTTTTTGTAATACGTTTAATGAAACCTGAAAATATTTATAACCAGAGGACAAGACAAATATTCTAGAAAGCTTTAGTGGGATAGTACCAAAGATCTGATTTTGTGTTTCTAGCTCCACTGTGTGTGGAAATAATTTTAAAAATTATTGCACAAACAAGTACTTAACTACTGGAAAAATGCTGACTTAAGTCCTAGTGGTTTTTGTCTTGGAATTCCAAACTTTATGTCACTCTACCCCAAATATCCCTCAGTCCCGTTATACTGGGATGAAAAATTTTACATACAATCTTTTTTTTTCCTTTTTTTTCTTTGATAAACAAAATAAGGAAATTGTGTTTTGAAGATTTAATTTAAAAGAAGGTATTGACATGAATTTTGCTATATGATTAGAAAGTGGGGGCTTGTATTTTTTTTTTTTTTGATCATACAGCCCTGTCTCATGCTTTTGCTGTTTCATTTCATGGGGTTCGTTTGAAGATGTTTTTGGCTTGTAAGCTGAAGTTTTACACTTGAATCATACAAAAAAATCCTCCTCTGCAACACAAACGTACACAAATTGCTGGCAGAGTCTAAATTGTGGATAATTGGATTGAGCTATGAGCTTAAAGATGAAGGGGACAAAAGCATGTCCCAAAGCTGCATTTGATAGTCTTAGAGTCTTATCTGGGGATGTTTTACACCAGGCTTGAAGACTGCATTTGTTCACAGTGATTTGTACAATCTACAATGACATTTTATTTGAGCTGGAGTCATACAGACAAACCATAACATGTATTTAGCTCTTTCTTTTTTGGTTTTGATGAGATACCACAGCAAAACCCTCTGTAGAAGATTGCCTGAAAAACGTGGATTTAAAATATTGAGATGAATATTGTAATGGATGATGACAAGATGCTGCAATGAGTTGCAATGTTAATATTTTATTAGAGATAACTCACAGAAAACATATGTTAGGAATCATGTCCTTTTACAGGCTACTGTAAGCAACACTTTGAACTTGTTTCTTACATAGGGAAAATATTCTTTAATTTAACATGTATACTTTGCCAAATACATTTGTAAACTTCTTTAGGGGATTTGATTATTTTTTTGAAGCCTCGTTATTTACAAAAAATGTTCCTGGAAAGTAAAGACTGGTTTATGTTGTTTACCTGTAGCTAACATTTTAAAAGAAATTACATTGGAGATTGAGATACTCCTGCTTATATATTACTGCACTTTACTGACACAGTACAGAACGTAACATGGAAGGAATTATTCTATATGGATATTTCTTCTCATAGTTATATGCTTCTGATTTTTTTCCTTCTCCTCAACGTTGCTGTCAAAGTTATTACTAAGCTAATTAGTTAATCAAGATATCTTATACAAGGCTATATCTTCATGATAATACAAAGTTGTTCTCATTGAAGTCAGTAGTACAAAATCCCATGAGGCAAAATTAAATTTCATATCTATTAAATACATAGAGTGTATATATACATACAGTATACATACAGTATGTATACATACATACAGTGTATATATAGGTGAACAGACTGTAATATTTGCATATTTTGTCCTATTCTGTCTAAAAATGTTTAAGATTTTTCATACAAAATATTTTTTGAGGAAGTCAGAGCAGATGTCATTATTCATAGGAAGTTCTTAGTAGTATATATATTTCCTCAGACTAATGAAGATTTTATTGCCATTTTAACAGATTAATAAATATACACCTTACAATAGCTTTGTTTATTATTGAATAAAAATATATATTTTTGAATTATTTTTTTTAAGGAATCCAAGATATGAACTGCATAAAATTTTTAAGTACCTTTATAGGGTTCAGAGCTCACAAATGTCTTAAATTAGTGATCTTATAGTGTAAAATTCTCAGATGCCATCATCAAGACTTACCAATGGTGCTTTATGCCAGATCAGAAATTAACACAAATGTGGACTGTTTTTCATATGACAGCAGTTTTATGTGACAGGAGAAATGTGGAACCAATTTATTTTACTCTCCATATGGATTTTTGTAGATTACTTTTTAACTGATCAAACCCCACATTACACATCCAAATGAAAATGCTTATCTGTCTTAAATGGAGCATCAAAGTGTTTCTATTATTGTTCCAACTGTTAATTGTAATTAATCATATTGAAGAAAGCCAAAACCTAGGCAAGGTCAGGGTCCCACTGTGTCGGGAACTGTGCAAAATATACAGTAAGAAATAACTTCTCTCCAAGGAGTTTATAGACTAGGAAAATGGTACTGACAAGCAGGAAAAAAAGGAATTAACACTTTTCACATGATAATAATCTGAAGAATGTATTCTTGAGTGATAAATATGGAGTATTTCAGTAGCTGAGGTACTTCTCAGGGACTTAGTTTTCCGTTATCACTGTAATCTGAAGCCTGATAATATCAGGAAACTCTAGTTGCAAAGGCAAAACTCACTAGGTAGTTTTGAAAATTCTGCCTTTTGCATCTGCCCTGTAATCTAAAAAGAACTGTAAGGAAAGAGCAGCCTTGATATTTCCAGACCTAAAATGATCACAAGCCTATTCTTGTATTGTCTGACACTGGGAAGTCTGTATTAGATGACAATATTGTGTTTTGTCCATTTGATCAATTGTTTTTTTAGTAATTTGCAAGTCAACACATTTGTGTACTTGTATAATGTCATATAACAGTAATTTGTATCACTTTCTCAGTAGCGAACACTGGTAACTGAAAAATGGTGCATTCTCTTCTGCCTCCTGAAATTATGTGCTTATATTAAACTGTATCTGCATATTAAATCTAATTGTGGCTTAAATTACATGTGTTTGAGAATGTGATCAGTATAGAAACAGAATTTTTGAGTACTTATCCTTCCCTGTATTTTAAATATCAGAGTCGACAATGAAATGTAGTTCTTCCTTATTTGTATAAAATAGAACTTTTCCATTTATGACCTTGTCAGACAGGACTGTGTACAGACTAAGAACGTTATTCTCAGAGGAAACTTGTTTCAGCAATAATACAAAAATTGTTGCATCACAGTGTTTGGATGCAAAATTATGAAATATCTTCTGATTTCCTTGAAAAGTCAGACATGAAGGAAAATGCAGAGTGGGACATTTCTAATATTTTGAATCAAGAAACTGTATTGTATCTTCGATTTGGAATAGTACTCATTTCCTTAAAAAATTTGATTGGTATTTATCTATATTACAATAGAAGTATATTCATCTAAAAAATAAGATTTAATACAAAAAATGCATACAAGGCATGGCAACTCAGCAGCAATTTAGGCATATATTTAAATAACCAAGAATCATCATCAGGGGTGTTACAGAAATAGGCTTTTATAGATAGCAGAATCTCAAAAGTCCAGAGATTTGGATAACTGTGATTCAGGTTGTTAAAATCAGGGTTGTTTGGAAGTCTTTTTTCATTACTTCATGTTATAAGAGCATTCTTATAAGTCCCTGATTTGAATTTGGAATGCTGTGAGATATGACATTGTTTATGATAATGCCAATAGTAAAACTAAGCAGAGTTTTACAGCATTAGACTAATGGTGCAGGGAAGCCTCGAAACCTTCAGAGAAAATTGGTTTTTATTGCAGTTATGACAGGTTAAAAATATGAGAAAATACAGTGGTATGTCAGATGGGTTGGAATTTTCCCTACAGGAGCACTATGATTTCTAGGTGAATTTTCTATACGTGGCTATTACATTTGGAAATTATGAAACTGAATAATCATGATTCTGGACTGTCCAGTTCCTGGTAGAGTTCAGAAGTGTTGAAGAGCATTTCTCTTTCCCCTATCTCCCTATCTATTTGGGCTAAAGGAAACCAGTAAACAGGAATGGACAAACCTCAGGACATTGTGACACATAACTGTAGTGGGTGTAGATGGCAAGGTTTTGGGAGGGAGTGAGGATTTCAGGACTGGCTGCTGTAGGAGGGATTGTGCTGGACACAGCTGGCTCCAGACAGCTCCACAACAGGACTATTGCAAGCCAAGGCTGAGTCCATCATCCAAGGTTTTGGCACAGATAGATCCCCAAAGGGACTGAGGCCCATGGATGAGCACACCAGAAGACCTGAAGGGAATGCAGACTGTGCAGGACCCACAGTGAAGCATAAGAGAAAAGTGGGATGGAAGCAGCAGCAGAATGAAACTACTCTGTCCTGATTACTTAGTGTCTTGCTGAAGGGACTGAGTGTAACCTGTGGTGGGATCAAGTGCCAGAAGACAGGTGCCTATGACAAAAAAGTGAGGCTGAGACTATGAATGGGGAGGAGAGATACTTGGAGATATTCTGAGCATGGTAGTAAAGTTGAGACAGGGAAAGAGGGAGTAAAGGTGTTTTCACTAAATGTTTAAATGTTTCCTTTTGCTGTTGGTTTTGGATTCGGGATTTTTTTGTTTCCCAGGACCCAGTCCAAAAATATATATTAATTTGCAATAAATAAAATTCTCAAAAATCTGCTTTACTTTAAACTGTAGCTGACAAGTGATCTTCTTGCCTTAATTTGGACCCAAAAGAAAACTCCTCTGGGTGCATTACCTTTGAAAACTGGGGACATGTGCTGGTTTGGGCTGGGATAGAGTTTGGTTTAATTAAATATGTTAAGTTAATTTACTAAGTTTTAGTAAATTCATTTCAATTTTACTTGTAATAAATCACATAGTGCTGTGCTTTGGATTTGTGACCAAATCAGTGGTGATAAGATGGGGATGTTTGCAGCAGCAGTTGCACAGCACCCAGGTCTTATTTGTTTCTCACACTTCCCTGCCAGTGAGTAGACTGGGGCTGCACAAGGATTTGGGAGGGGACAAGCCAAGACCGCTGACCCCAAGCGACTAAAAGAATGTTCCATACTTTATGACACAATGCACGATAGAATTTGGCAGAAACCAGGAAGAATGTTTGAAGTGGTGGTGTTTGTTTCAAGTGGTGGTTACATTTCCTGGAGCTCTGCTTTCCTAGGAATGGCTGAACACCTGCCTGGACATGGGAAGCAATGAACTAATTCCTTGTTTTGCTTTGCTTGCGTGCATGGCTTTTGCTGTTCCTATGAAACTGTCTTTATGTCAGTCCATGAGTTTTCTCACTTTTGCCCTTCCAGGTCTCTCCCCATCACTCTTGGGAAGAGTGAGCAAGCAGCTGTGTGTCCTTAGTTGCCTGCTGGGGTTAACCCATAACAGGTCATCTCTGATGTATCTGTCACCAGCACAACCCATTCCAAAATAGCCAACAGGAGGCACCACCTGAGGCGTTTCTTGGACCTTGCTGGTTCCTGCTGCTTGTAGAGACTGGGCTGTCTCCTGGACTATAATGGGAAAAACACTGTTGTAAATCATTATCATTCACCTCACTATACTTGTAAAATGCTTTGGTGTTATTTGCCTCTTTGGCATTCAGCCACAGCTCTGCTGGATTGGAAATACACACTGGTTCAGCTGTGCATATTCTGCCTGAATCTGCTTCTGTATCATAGCTGCAGACAGTCCAAGCTGTGTCTGACATCCTATTTGAAGAAAGTAAGACCTATGCCATAAAATGACATACAATACTTATGTATTTGCCAAGTTCCCTACATGAAATTCATCCCCTGTTTTACTGAATGAAAGGTTTTAAAAGGCAACAGAGAAATGTTCATAGAGAAATGGCTTCAGGAACTTAATATATTTGATCGTGATATTTGAGGTTTTTTTCCTAAATATTCCATTTACTTGTGACTTCTAGTGGGTGTACTTTTTATTGAACGAACACTATAAACCAAAAGATTTTTTTCTGTGCTATTTTTCTGACCCTAAAGAGAAAGGGGAAAGAACACAGGACTCAAGGTGAGCAGAGGAGAGTGGGACAATCCCCTCCCTTGCCTGGCTGGTGATGCTGTGCCTGATGAGCCCTAGGAGATGGCTGGCCCTCATGACTGCCAGGGCACTGCTGACTCATGTTCAACTTTCCATCAGCCAGGACTCCCAGGACTTGCCATGGCACTGCTTTCCAGAGTTTCATTCCCCAGTCAGTATGTACATCCAGGATTGTCCCATTCCAGGTGCAGAATCTGGCACTTGTTAAATTTCATATGGTTGAAGACTGCCCAGACTTCTAATTTGTTTAGGTCTCGCTGCAGGGGCTCTCTACCTTTGAGTTAGTCAACAGCTCCTCCCATTTTAGTACCTGCAAGCTTAGCATCCCTTCCAGTCCTGTGTCCAATTGTTAATGAAGATGTTGAAGATCACAGGGCCTAGGATAGAACTCCACTAGTGACAGGCCACCAGTCTGATGTAACCCCATTCACTATAACCCTTTGCACCTGACCCATGAACCAGTTGCTCACCCATCCCATGATGTGTTTATCTGGCTGTGTGCTGGACATTTTTTCCAGAAGGATACTGTGAGAGACAGTATCAACAGCATTACTGAAATCTGGAAAGATTATATCATCCTGGCAGTCCTAGATCAGCTACATGGGTTGCCTAGGTGGGGTACTGTAAAAGAAAATCAGATTTGACAAGCAGGACTTTTCCCCTCATGAAGCTGTGCTGGCTGTGACCAAAAACTGCATTGTCCTTCAGGTGTTTTTCAATATATCCCATAATTTTACCTGTTGATAAAGTGAGACTGTCAGGCCTGTAGTTTCCAGGATCATCCTTACCCTGCTTGAAAACTAGTAAAACGCTAGCCAGCTTTCAGTAGACTGGGACCTACATCAAGTGAAAAGGTCTGTGCCTCTTGTATATTTGGAAAATAACTCAAATCTGAAGAGACAAGGCCAATGCTATACAGAGTGCCAAAATACCTTAAAAACATTCTCACAATGTGTAGAACTTTTCTAAAAAATGTGTCAGAAGATCTCAGTCCCTCCTACTGAAGTCAATAGGAGAGCTTTTTCCACTGACTTTTCCAGGTTCCTGAGTTCAGAACTGCAATTAAGACATTTGAAAAACCATCCCAGTGTTTTAAGCTGACTGAAAAAAGAATATGACATTCTCACAAGAGAGACAATTCTTCAGAGGTTTCCTGATCAGTGTCACAGATCTGAAAGTAACTCAAAATAGCTTAGATAAGCTTTTGCTAACTTTCAGATCTTTAAGAAATTGTTCTTAGTCTTTGAAGATTTTGCACTTCTACCACCATTAGTTACAGAGCTAATTCTGTTCCATATACACATATGAATGCTATTCTATTAAGTATAATTTAATGTGATGCACATGAAAAATACTTAAAATAATTAATTTTTAGCAAGGGTGGTTTGTCTTTTTTTTCTTTCCTTTGCTTTTTCTGCTTGTTTGTAAAAGTTTATTCCTTTGGTAGACTGGGTTTTGTGTCTGTTATTAATTTTTCCTATTTCTTTCATATTCAATTTTGTGGCTCAATACATATAAAGTTTTAATACGTCTGTTCCAGTTCTTGAAAATTACTTCATTTTTGTATCCATTGTGTTAAAACAATTATACAGTGTAATCTGGATTATTCCATACATTGAGATAACTATTATCACAATGACAATACCTGTAGAGATACCTTGGGACATTTAGGAAATTATTTTCACTACTTCATTGCTTTCTTCTCTTATCTAGTTCCACAACTATTTTTGCTATGTATGTGTCAGAAATTTGTGCATACTAGATAAAGCATGGTCATCTGGAAGATGTTCTATTCCTGACAGATCTCTATTCCACAATGATTTATCACGTTTAGCATTGGCCTTTTCCAGATGATCTCCTTCATTTACTGATGCTTACTCTGATCCCTACAGTGTGACAGTTGATAATTCAAAATCTAAAGAGAACAAGGAAGTGACACAGTAATGCCATATTTCAGGATGGCTATGGAAGCAAATTATTTACCTTTTGTCTTATCAACTCAAACCTTAATTTCTTCTGATGCCTGTGCAAATGTCATCATATTGGACAGAAAATTCTTTGTTCAACAATAATTTTTTCTTAGTGGAAATTTCCTGTCCTAATTTCTCCATTGTGCATTAAGTCTGTGAAGGGAAGACCAATATCCTGGCTGGAAGGTGAGAACAGAAACAGTAGCACGGTGCTCATTCAAGCTGACAGCTGAGTGCACAAAAATATCATTGGTTTAGTACAAAATGGATTGCAGAAATTTGTATTTAAAGCTATGGGGAAGTAAGGAATATTATTTTTCTAGAGCTGAGCCTTAGAAGGACTTAAATTCTGCTTGTGAGATTACACCTTTACTTGATAAAAAAGCTATTTTTTTCTCTTCGTTTAGGTAATTAGAAAACAAGCTTTTTCTTTCTCTGATAGTAATTTTTCTTTTCATTCCACTGCTCTGTGTGGTCTCTTTGCTATAGCATCACCTTTGTCTACCATCCTAAACATGCTAAAATGTGTATGCCACTGCAGAAGAAGCAGTAGTGCAGTGCACCTAAGAGAAGGTGCACACTGTCTCCGCAGACACATGCTTAGTGTAAACTGTCTGCATCCTTAAACCTGTTATAATACTTCATGAATTTCTACACAGATTGTTAAGGTACAGATTCGGTTGTGATAGTGCCAAAACATGCCCTCGGGGTGCAGGCTTACTGAGAGCAATTTACACTGCATGCTTCAGTCCTCAAAATGAATTTGTGCCACAAAAAACAACATAGGACTTTTCTCCACATCCTCCTCTCAACCACATAATCTGGAAGAAAGCTAGTAGAAGCACTTCCATATGGAAAAAAGATAGCTGCAGCCAAAACAAGTTGTTCAGCTTATTAGAATCAGTATGAATAAGTTCATTGAAAATTTGGCATGTCTTAATGTTATTTTCTAAAGAAATGATTAAATGCTGATCATATTTATAATTTAAATGAGATTTTGAACAAATGACAAAATATTTTGTGCCTCAGGGCATAAATATTTTTACTATGTGAAAGTTTAGATAGTTGTGATAATTTCCAAGTTTGATGAATGGCAACGTTTTAAAGCTAGTAAAAGCAAGACATAATAATAAAAAAGCCCTAATATGCAAAAGTCCAAATTAGAAATCTACATTTCAGGAAAAGATGCAATGGATAATTAATTTTACTCTTACTGGTAAAGTACAAAAGATTTTTAAAATTTATAATCAAATCAAGCCAGTGTAAATTGTGTGTTAAGCAGCACAGATAACTTATTTGTGCCTGTCATGAAGGCACCCACGAGATGTCTTTTCTTCCCTGCACTGTGAAGATGCATTTTGACGAACAGGTTCATTCAAACTACACTGAGCAGGAGTTGTCCTGTATATGAAAAAGAATGTATTTTGATTGCCATTCAACAAAGTCTGTTCATGGATCTTCTGACTTTGAAAAGAAAGGGAGGAAACTAGGAGCTGTGGATATGTCCACCTCTATACTGAACTCCATGCATTTTGTGTCCCAGTTTCATCCTCTGCAATGATGATGTAACTTTCTAAAATTGCCAACTTTATATTCCCACTCTACTTGTCATGCCGCTCTGGGGGTCTGCATCCAGTCCTGGTCCCCACAATTCAAGACAGATATGGACAGACTGGGAAAGGGTCCAAAGGACTCCAGGAAGATGACCAAAGGGCTGGAGAACCTGCCCTCTGAGGAAATAAGGAAGGATTTTCATCACCTCACACTGGAGAAGAGAAATTTTGGGGACACCTCATCACAGTATCCTAGAATGTAAAACACAGCTACAAAGAGGACAGAGGAGAAGACAAGGCACAATGGGTACAAGTTGCATGTGGAGAGGTTTCATTTCAATATAAGAAAAAAAATTTATAGTGATAACAATCATTCCCTGCAACAACATCCCTAGGGACATAGTAGAGTTCCCAACACAAGAGGTTTTCAAGATGGTCTCATCTCAACTCTGCTTCCTGTGAAGGGTTAGACCAGAAGATCTTCTGTGATACCTTCCAACATGTGTTGTTCTGTGATTCTGTGCCTTAAATATCTTCCACTTGCAAAGGCCAGTGTGGTTCTTATATTTGGTTTCCTGCTTCTTATTTACCCATCACTACACAAACAGAATTTTCCCCTTAGTATTAACAATTTAGCTATTTTTTAAAGTTACTGGTTATTAAGGTAACAGTCACTATAAATAAATTTCAATAATACAAAGCTATTTATGTCAAGGAGCAGAACATTTGGTGTTTTCTAGCTGAATAGCTAGAGACTAATTTTCAAAATGCTTCAGAATGAAAATTAATTTCTGATTCTTATTCAAGATATGAATTCCAGCTCTTGTATTATGTCCAAACAGGCTTTCCATTAGATGATCTTTCTGTCTGGCAGAGATTATTTGAATATTTTAGCAAATGTTACTGGCATAGGCAGTATCCACTGAGGCACTTCTCTTTGAATGCTTGTTTTTAGCTTAACACTATCGGATATTTAGTCCTTACTGCCAATTACCTAAACAGCACTTCCACTGCCATAAAGGGTAATTATGGCAACACTGCACCACAAAACTAATTTTGTCTACCTGTAAAATGTTTTCCATAGTATACAATTTCCATGATATTTTGGTAGACCAGACTAATGCATATATAAATATTTGTGGTTGGTAATCTACCAAAAGTATTTATTTTAGACCTTGAATTATGTTATATTTGAGACAGAATAAGTTGCTTTTTAGACCTCATAGTGAGAGAGGTTTGCAGATTAATGTATGCTTTTCTGTCATTTCGGATGCAAGTCTTTCAGGGAATGCATGTTGCTGAGCCAGTCTGGCCTGCCTTCTATGGTGCATTCTCTCCCTTTCTTACTACTTTCTCTTAACATATGGTTTGTTTTATGTAACAGAGTCAAAGAGCCTACAATTTCTCATGCAAGGCTAAACCATGCAAACTACCATGTCTGTGGTCTACTTTCAGAATGATATTAAGAAGAAAAGGAGAAGACAGAGAATCCTCTTGATGAGCTATAGCTGAGTCTGTCTCTTCACTTGCTCTGTTTTGTCATCAGGGTATTGCCTGAATTCTGTGTCTTTCCTTTTCTGGGAAAACTTTTTGTCACCAGCTGGAAGAATGATGCAGGGAAAGACCATGAAGTTCATCTTCAGCAGACACGACAATGGCTGACTAAGCCAGACTTTACTGAGCAGGCAGTAGTCATGAATGCACTGTTACTTTCACTTTCTTTTTCAGCGCCATTGTGCCCCTCTAACAGCTCTTATGAAAAAGAAGCCCTCTCAGTTTGGAATGTCGTTATCTATCACAGGATCACTCTAGCCAATTTCTCCCTCCTCTGACAAAAGGCCTCAGAAGGATAACACCTAGTCACAGAACCTCTGCCTTCTGGCTCCCAGTATAATACTGTCTTTGGGCTATGGCCTCATGACATGAGTGAAAACTTTTTAATGCTTCTGCAATAGGTTTGACTATAGAGAGAATGCTAATAGTAACATGTGTTCAAACTGGTATGTATGGTTTGGGTCTTCTTTTTAAAATGCATGTAGGACTTCTATGGATATAAAGGGTTCAATTTACCCATGAACTCGGTTTCTATTTATTCCATTTTAGGGCTGTGGATCATCCTAAAAATGAAATGTTATATGCTAATGAGGGCTGTGGTATGTTTGTGTTGATTTGTTGTCATTTGCCAATGGATCGCGATTGGGAGCAAAAGGAATCCCAGTCTGGAAAATAACATTTTACACGTTTGTTCCATGCTAGAATGATGTCTAGCAGAACAAAATCCTTTTCGTTGATTACTGTCTTTCGATGTTAGGGCACATAAATAAAATATAAATGTTTCAGGCCAGCTCTTACCACCACCAATAAGACTGTCAGAAAAGTTTTGAACTCCAGTATCAGGTCAGTAGCTTTACCACATACAACATTTTAAAAGGAGACAACACATCTTTTCTTCCTCAACTTGTGGCACACAGTTCCTTCGTGTCCTTAAACCCTCAGAAAGCACTGGGTGTTTCGATTTGTCTGTCTTTCAGCACTGCAAGGTGCTTTTAAGTAGAATGGCTGAGGTGTTTTGCTGGTGAAATGTGACACAGTAATAAACTGCTGGAGAACATTTTAGCCATGAATGAGATAGTGTACCAAGTGTGTTCTGACCTAACCTACTCCCACTTTTACACCTTCCTTTTTTACCTTAAGTAAGGAGAGACAGCATTCTTCTTGTCCCAGTCATTCTTCTGAGTAAGGTGCAGGATAAATATATCGCAAGCAATAAATTGTTCAGCACAGTTGAAATTCTGGATTGGAACATGTTGGATTCTCCAAACACATAACAGAAATAGGTTCTTGGCTATATTAAACCAGCCAGTGGGAAATCCATCAGACCCTGGGGGCAAGCCACATATCACATCTGGCTAAAATTCAGAAACTGGCAGAGTTTCACTGCTTTGGGAAATTTAAAGTGAATGTGAAGTTCAACTTCATCAACAATTTTAGTTACTTCTTGGGAAAATAATACAGTACAGATGTCTAGCATTTGCAGGCCTGTACCAAAACCTGTAAATCAAGAAGTAAAACACTCCTAGTTTTCACTGAGCATTTTGTTTCATTATAGTTTATTCCTGGATCCCTTAATTTTTGTCCTAAAAATACTGATTTCAAATATGAAGTGGTTTGTGTAATGTCAAATAGTGTATATCCATACGTCTGATTGATCACAATAGTGTTTTAAAACACATAAAATTGTGAGATAGGCAATTTAAATGTTAACTAAAAAAAAAAAAGAGGGGTGGATTTACACTTGGACTGTGCTAACTTTTTATGATTAAGCATCCAGCAAGAACAATAAAAAAAAACTTCCCATAATAAAATTGCTTTCTCTTTTTCATATGCGATAGTTTGCTTTGAATAGCAGTTTTTTAGAACATAAATCTGTAGTTCTACTGAAAATATTGTCATACAACAGAAATCCCATTGTCGAACTGCTGTTAATCAGGGAGTTGCCTGTTAAATTCAGCCAAGGAATACACAGCAGTAAACACTGTCACTTTCACTGCCTACCTTACTGAATGAGATATAGTTTCATAAATTAACTATTTCTAAACATGTCTCCAGTGTCATCCTCCATGTATTTGTTTTGTATCTCCTGTTTTTCCCCTGTCCTTCCTAATCTCAGATTACCCTTTATGTGTTCTTTTTCTCTAGTCCACATCTGAAAATCCATTTTCTTTTTCTCAACTGCCTTTGAGCTTTCTCTAATTCACATGACTGTCTGAGCCTTTTTAAGCACCCTACTATTTTCCAGTTGTTTATCATGCTCTTAAGCACTATTTTTTGGCTGTGGAGGAGATATACTCCTCCAGGTTTCTGAAGTCTTCTTATTAGTCAGGAAAGCTGTGGGTCAGATTTTCATCTGTGTTTTTCAGTATATTTTGACTGAAAAATTCATTAGTATGTAATTTGGAAGCATTTTTCTTAGCTAGGAATTTGATTCCATTTCAGTCATGTAAATGGAAAACTGAGGCAGACATTCATCACCTAACTCTGTGTGGTGTTTTCTGCTAATATTTTTGAGGTTGTAGTCAGATGGGTGTCTTCCAAGTAGCAAGTGAATGAAAAGGAGAAAGGAGAAATATACTCAAGTTGCACCAGGGGAGGTAAAGATTGGATCTTGGGAAAGATTTCTTATCTGAAAGGGGTATCAAACATTGGAAAAGGCTGCCAGGGAGACAGTTGAGTCACCATCCCTGGAGGTATTTAAAAGACATGTAGATGTGATGGTTATTGACATGGTTTGGAGCTGAATTTGCAGTATAGGATTTATGGTTGCACTTGAAGATTTAAAGGGTCTTTTTTAAGCTAAATGGTTCTATGATTGTACTAATGGTGCAATGAAATGAGGAGCAGAAACTGTTAGAGTAGGAAACAAGGAATCCTTAAAGTGTTTGGTTTGGGAGACTTTTTTAAGAATAAGGCTGTGGTCATGCCTTTCTAAAACTGCTTCTTTTACATGTCTTCTCTTAAACATTCTTCAGGTGATCCGTTACAGAAACCATCGGGGTAGTTCACCTTATTGCACATAGTCCTCACTGTGCTGGTGTTCTTAAAATCTTAGATTGTTTTCAATACTGAAAAAAATACCAATATGCTTGTAAGATGCAGAATTATATACATACATTATTCATATGTGAGACACTAAAAAGAATTCCTGTAAATTGTTGACTGAGTTTGCTCTCTGCATGTTTTGGTATCGATATCACAGTTTTGTAGATGGCTCTCTGCCAAATGACTCTACCTATTTCACAGAAAACCTTGTCTTCTGAATTATGTTTTGATGATGACTTTAGTTCAGTAGTTTGCCAAAACCATTATTTTTTGTGCTAGAAATGATGTGGTCCTAAGGGGCATATATAATGAATCTGCTATTTTCAAATAACTATGCTATTTTTTTTCTCTCATAGATATTTCCTTTCTTTAAATAAAGTACAGCTACAATTTTTAAATATGAGTTGTGTTTGATAATAAGATAATGCCAAAATAGAATTTTGTCCAGTATTTCAATGTAATGGGCCACAATGAAAATCATATTTTTAAAAATATTGATGACTCAGTTTTGGTAGTGAAAAAGGCTCCCTGTTTTCAAAAAATGAATGTACATTTAATATTTCCATCCTGAGAGAAGCACAATTCCTAGGGAGCAGATATCTTTGTCCCTGGTCATTGACAAAGCCTGAGAGGTATGCGCAATCCAGTATTCAGGCTTTATACTCCAGCATACCCCCTCAGAGGTTGTGCAGTTTTGTTTTCTCTGGGGTTGTCTTTGGAACATTAGACAATATCCATTAATCACAATAAGATTTATTGAATCAGAGAGAAAATAGAATGAATGAATGAACTGAATGAAGTAATTGAATTACTTGAATGAAAAGTACTAGCTTGCTTACCATACATAATCTACACACAGGAAATTTGTAAGGTCTTTCACATCTAAAGTCTGATGATATAATTCATAGACATGTTAGGTGAAGTTTCGAACAAATTTTTGAACATTTTTGAGAGATTTTGATTTGCTAGGAATGCAACATGAATTCTGACTCTGAATTTCTGTGGAAGTTTCCACTAGCTATGTTTTCTCAGGCCATTTACAATGGCTTCAGTGATCCCCAGTGCTAAAGGCACTATGAGAATAACACTCTTATTATTACTTCTTTCTGCACCAAATAGCTTATGCTGTGATCTCTGTCAGCAGCAGCAGAGACTGTTTCTGAAGGATCTCTCAAACTTTCCCTATATTTTTTTCACTCTGCTATGAAGTAGAAATGATTGCCATTGAACAGTCACAAAAGCACCCACAGTGAAGGCAACTATGTAAAGCATATCTTCAAAAGCACAAGAAAGGTGCATATCCACCTAAGTATCCTCTTGTGATAACAAACCAAGACATGAGTTCGGATCTGCATATGATTAAATTTTAGAACTTAAACCATGTGTAATTAACGGTATGTTGTACTTCATCCTGATGACACATCCTATCTGTTTAAAAGCGATTTCTCAAAGATGATATCTATATTTCTAAGACTTTTTCAGTCCATGCCTGTAGCAAAGGATGGCAGTCCTTCATTACAGTCCAAGAAACCAGTTTAGAATAAACATAATGTTTTGAAACATAAAAAAGTACTTTTAGTGTTTCTACTAAAATGCAAATGAGGTCTTTCTAATATTAGGAATCTAGCAACAAACACAGTTTCACTCTATAAAATCAGCATAGCACAGTTTACAAATATTTTAGTCATTAAAAACATTCCTTAAATTTATGCCTAGAACTAGCAGTGAATTTCCTCTTTAACAAATGTATTCTGTTGTGTTCACTTTTAAGCTACATCTTAGGAAATTTGTATAAATGAACAGAGATGATCAAATGTGTATTCTATTAAAAGATGCCATATGGCTCAGCATTTACTGTGTTACAAAATGAGAAACTGAAGGAGGTGGGGTCTATATTTCTCTTAATGCATACATGCAATTTCCATTAAAATTAATGATAAGCATACCCCAAGAACAGATAGCATCTCAAGTTTAAGATTGTATTCTGATTTTGTACTCTTTAGAGGTAGATAATTTAAAAACTAACACAATACCTATTGTCCCTCAGACTCTGTTAGGAAAGTTGGAAAACTTGTTTCCTTGTAGAATTAGTTTAGCTGAGAATATAAAATCCAAATTAACTATGAATTCTTATTAGCTTAATTTGTTTTCGTATGTCAAACCCTGACTACAGCTTGCTTTGTTTCATTATACAGCTTGGCAGTAGTAAATCCCTTGTGTAATTTGTTAAATCAAGGGGTTTATAAGAGGCCTTGCTTTTAGTATGCTACTGAAATCTTCTTTAGTTGCTGAGTACAATCACAAGTTCCATCACCATGTTGTCTCTAAAAAACCAAGGCACTATAAAGCATCCCCACTTAACATACCATGTTGTCTCTAAAAAACCAAGGCACTATAAGGCATCCCCGCTTAACATACCATATATCTTCAAATAAATATTTATTTAATTGTATATGGAGGTTCTACCTCATGAAGCCCCCTGGAAACAGTGGCTCCTTGTGGAAATCCTTGTAATGTAGAGAAGACAGATTGTAATGGCAATGAATGAATTAGAATTTACATCTAAAAAAGAAGTGTTCATATTTTTTTTGATAATTTGCTGACTAATAATGGTACAGTGTACACTATCCAGTGGATTGCAAGCCTTTGATGACAGAAGGCTCTAAGATAAGGAAGTAAACTCCTGCACAGTGTGCACATCTTTTCATCAGCATGCAGGGAAAAAATGTCAGATAATATACAGTCATGAGAGAGCTGATTAAGGAAAGAAAAATATGACCTTTCTTAATTTTAATGCACAAACTATATTCTATTACTTATATGCTTCTAGATACCCTTCTCCTGCAAACAGGTATGCGGAAAACTTTTCTCCTTCTCCAGCAAATGGGATTATTCATCTGAATGCATTGTTTGTCAGCTGACTCTATCTTAATGATTTCTTTTTTTTAATATTTGCAACTCAACCCAAGTGCCATTGATTCTCAGCTGTTGGAGAAGGGAGTATTTCATGACCAATCCCCTTCCTAGCATTGTATTATATATGTTTTCCTCAATACAACCAATCTTCTATGAAAAAATCCAACTGAACAAAAAAAGCAACCAACCAAACCCTAACAAACAACTTTGCTGTGCTGTGCAGGTAAAAGAAAAAGAAAGTAGCAATAAAAATTTAGCTTTTAGAAACCTGTGACCGAGGATGGACCTGCTGGGAGAAGGAATAGGTTGAACACACATGGTAAAGACACAATAGCTGTGATTTTGCAGTCTAATTTTTTTTTATATCTCATTTTTAAGATGCGGTGTTTCTGTTGCACATTTTCAACCATAAAATGTTGGTGCAGTGAATGTAATTAAATTAATCACTTAGTATATCAGAGAAAACAATTGAAAATCGAATGTTAGAGAATTTAGAAGTATTTCATCCTCTCTGTATCAATAAGTGTGGAGTGTTACAAGTATATCATCTTTCCTTATTGGGATGGCAATGGAAATGCTTACAGTATTCTGCAAAGATAGGAGTAATTTAGAAAGATATGTTAAAAAATGAATTAAAACAAGATCAAAGAAGAAGGATAATTTTAAAATGCTCTGAAATCCAAAGTGTTTTCCTACTCATCTGCTTTCTTATTATACTACCTGATCTGGAAATACTTAATGTTTTATTAGGGCATTTTTTGAGGGAGCAAAGAGAGGCTTCTCTTTTGTCATTTAACTAGTTCAAACTGGTCCCTTCAAGCTTTGATTCTTCTTCCAACAAAAGTCAATAATAAAACTTCTCTTTACTGTTCTGGACTCTGAAACATACCTCAAATACTTAATTGGTTCCTGTAAACCTTGTATACCTCAGTAACATCTTTCAAATTTGGACACTGATTTCAGAGATGGTTTATATATATCTATATCTATCTAGATCTATATCTATCTATATCTATATCTCTATCTCTCTCTCTCTCTCTCTCTCTATATATATATATATAGACAACTACCAATGCAGAGATCATTTTCTACTTAAAATTATGAGAAAGTATTAGTAAATCTTTCAAAGAGAGTGACATTATCTGTTCTGGATAGAAACTGGCACAGCCTAAAGGACTGCTGCTTTAGTCCTTTAATTATGATGTTTAGTGCTTTAATTATGATGTTAAAATAACAGAAAGTGATCTTTATTACATCTGGATAAACACATTCAAAGATGAAATCACAAACTAGGGACTTATTTTCAGAAGCAGAATGTGTGTGGGAAAAATATTCACATTCAGACTAAATTTTTCACTGACTGCCATAAATAGGCATATTTATGTCAATGATGTTTAATGATACAATCATAAATATCCATGCCATTAAATAAAAGCATAATCCAAAACCAAACCAAACCAAAACAAGCAAAAACAGACAAAACAAACAAAAAAACTTTAAGAGACCAATCTGAGCTATCTCTTCCCTGCTTTAACCACTACCACTGCAAATTTTTCACTAATGTTTATTCAAAGCTTCTTGTGTCTGCCACTTGTATTTTGCACTTCTAAGAGGAGTCTGGTAGGTCTTCTCTATAACCTCCCATTAGGAAGCTGAAGACAGTAGTAAAACTCCCTCTTAGCACTGTTTAAGAGTGAATAAACACCTTTAACCAGAACTGTGGCACAGATATTGAACAATTTAATTTGTTTAACAAAGGATCCAAAATACATGCATTGATGTTCCAATTCCATCTGTAGTAGTTTGGACCAAATACCATGATGATCTAAATAGAAAATACAGCAGTTTGAATTGCAGTACAACCATATACATTGTTGAGTGGGTTGAATACTAGTCAAACTGTGAACTTTGAAGACTGAAATTTTATATCCTTCTTTAATCATGATGCATTCTTTGTTGAAGCAATAAAATTTAACTGTAGAGGATATTTGCTGCTCTGTAAGAGTGTGGTTTCATTAAAATGCATTTTAGGAATCAAACTAGTAAGATAAAAATGTTTACAACCTATGACTTAGTGAGCATATTAACAGAAAATATTTATCTAAGGCTAATAAACAGGCTTAATCCACTTTCAGCTACTCTAGAGAAAATCTAGAAATAACTTCTGAGATTCAGAAATTTAACAGAATGTATAACTCTCTACATGAAGATGACAATATAGCCCAGATCTGAACCTTACTCATTCTTTCAATTGTTGTGAGCCAATATTAATTTTGGTGAAATATTTAAGATTTAGAAAAAAACAAACAAAGACAAATTATCCATGTGCAACATACTGAAAAGAAATTAATCTAAGAATACTGAAATTACAAAGATTATTATCAAGGCATCATTAGGGTAAGTTAATTTAGGAAATACACAATAATAATTATTCAAAAGTCTGCTCTAAAATGGTATAAATAAAGTGTTTGCAAGTCAGTGCCTAACATATATACCCAGAAAAAAAAAATCATATTAAGAGATAAAATGTGGCATAGAAAATAATTGTGACATTATTGAATGAAGCAGTAAAATGCTTTACAAAAATCTTGCCAAACAAAAAAATTTCTTTGGCTAAACATGGACTCTCTAAATATGTCTGTTTCTCAAATTAAAAAAAGGTGACAAAAAAAGGGCACACGGTCATGTAAGTCTTTACAAAGGCAGTAAAACTAGCAACATAAAAGGTATAAAATGCTTATAAATATTACTGAATTCTCTTAATAGTATTGTCACCAGATCAGTGAGATACATTCGTGTGGTCATCATGGGTCTGAATTAAAGTCCAATTCTACCTTATGTCACTGATTTGCTGGGTCACTAGAGCGAATCAGTTATCTGATTATTCCCATCTAAAAAGCTTTGAGCTCTGTGGATGAAAAGTGCTACATAAGAGGTGAGTTTAGAATTTATTATTACATGCACACATATCTGGACACACGAAGAAACATCAGGCCTTGTCAATTTTAGTAATGATTTAAATGATAAGATGTATGTGATGTTGGTTTATGCCTGTCAGTGTAACATGCTGAAAGTATCAGGAGTACAAGTAACTTCAATCTTGGCTAAGCCTTTCTGTGCTATTTAATTTACTTTCTCCTTTTCTATCCTTTTCTGATGTTAAACTACAAAAACTGACTAGAATGATGAAACTGAAAGGTACTAGAGGCATTTTATAATTTATAGTAAAGGGGCTGAAAAGAAAAGGCTTTGCTATGATATGATCCTGCTGCTGAGGAAAAAATTACATTTAAATATTGTGAACCTGTTGAATAATCCAGAAGTCAATTAATTGAAAAATCTAACTAACTTGTTACCTTCAAGTCTTTGCTTTCTTAAAATAAATGAAATTTCCAGACTTCCACAACAGGAATAAGGTAGGAATAGATTCTATTTTCTTGAAAATAATGGATGCAGTATGTTTTTCTCCATATCTGTGGGATATGTGTAAAAGAAATGTGGTTTTAGCAAAATTACTTCTAACTTTCTATGCGAACATGAACTTTAAGTCACCAAAACTGAGAGAATTTTTTAAAAGAAATAAGGAAGCAAGGAGACTCAAAATCTATTGTGCTACCAGATATGTCTGTCAATAGCACTGTACTCCTCTTCCAGTGAAAGCTGCAGTGTAAGCATACTACTGACACAGATCACATTTGAAATAGGTTAAAATGAATGCAAGTAATAAAGTATCAAAAACTGTGGCAATGCTGTCTCGTAAACTCACACCCTGCAGCAAGAGATGATGTAGGATGATATACCAGCTTCTTTGTAATCCAGGTATTTCTTTGGAATACCTTGTAATCATTAGACTGGACAGGGAGATTGTGGGATTGGCAGGGAGTAGGCATGTCTGTAGTTTTTGTTAGAGTGCTGATATGTGTACATTTGTACTGATAAGAGTGGTGACAGAAATAGAAAATCCCAAATTGCCCGCGGAATGAAAAAGAGGGCTGGATAGCAAAGCTTCCCCCTACTCTCTTCCTGCCCCCCTTCTAGACACCATATAGACCACATCAAAAGGCAGAAAGGGCTCTTCTGTTCTCTTCACAGTTAGCCAAAATTCCTCTTCACTCATCTCAGATAAATGACCAACAAACAGGCATGCAGTTCTACTCTCTGTAAAGCAGGAATGAGGTCTTCATAGGATCATGAATGTTTTTTAAAACTTTTTTTTTTAAATTTCAAACAGAAATCATCAGTGTTGGACCTGTGAAATACATTTTCCTCATAACAGCTGTATTTATGGTATGTATGTCACTATATACTTCTAACGCTTATGAACATTTGGAGGGGATTTACTCAGTAAAAGAAAAATCCTGTCAAACATCACATAACTGCTCTGAAAGTGTTCATTAGCAGACATGTAATATTTGCTTTGATACTTCTCTGCAGTGCATTCAAACATTCTAGAATGGACACTCAGGCTTCTTGGTATGAAGACACATATACAATCCAAGTAGTAAACATTTTTCTCCCAAAGGCCTGGATTTAGATGTATCAGGGCTTTATAAATTTACACTTGACCTTTTATGAACTGAAAACCTTCCAGTGCAAATGTAAGTTCTTAAAATTTGTTTCTAGTGAGCCACATGTACAAGCAGTGCAATTTTGCACTTTGTTTCATAAGATAGGTGTACTGCAGCTGGAACAAGCAGTGAAATCGCTGCAAAGAAGCAGAGATCAAAGATCCATAGCTGAAAAGAAAAATCTGGATACCTTCCTCACCCACCAAGAATAAAAATATCCCCAAACAAACAAAAACACCCCATTAAGCTACAATGAGATTCAAGGTTAAAAGCTTTAAGCTGTTCAAGCATTTCCAAGTTTGGTCTGAAATGGATTTAAAAGGGCTCATTTCCATAGTGCAATACATTTATATTGGCTCAGACAATCTGAAGTTAAAAAAAGGTTTGAGTTCAGACT
This sequence comes from Vidua macroura, assembly GCF_024509145.1. Classification (NCBI taxonomy): domain Eukaryota; kingdom Metazoa; phylum Chordata; class Aves; order Passeriformes; family Viduidae; genus Vidua; species Vidua macroura. The sequence goes on along the minus strand of NC_071576.1, from coordinate 30,072,536 downwards.
CCTTCTTTAGCCTGGGTTCAGATTTCACAGGCAAAATTCAAATGGCCCTGCCTGTGGACTAACAGATGGAGTTAATCTACTACTGTAGACAACTACTTGCAAAACACACACACAAGCCAGCATCCATGCCCATTGTTGTAGGAAACTACTGCACACAGCAGCAGAGGGGAAACTTTTACCTTTTTAAATCAGCAATAGTATCCATGAAACGACAAAGTCTCTATCATCAGATTAAAAAAATCTTAATCTTATTTAATTAAAAGAAAACCATGTCTGCTTTCATTTAGACAAATCTTTATGACAGTCAGTCAAAAGTGGTTCTGAAGGTATTCCAAAATGACAAAATAGTTACCTGCTGTAAAATATGGAAGCATATTTTATTTAAAAGGTGTTGGAACTAAGATGTATATAGAAAAAGGAAAAGAATGCATGATAATATGTTTTATCTGCAATGTTCTTGTCATTACACATTCATGCATTGTAAGGAAAAAAAAAAAAAGAAAAGAGAAAGAAAGAAAAACAATCCACAAAAATACCAACTCATTGATTAGGAATACGAAAAAATTCTTTTATTGGGGGGAAAAAACCCCAAGATAATAAATAATAATTCTTAGCATTTTGATTCCAAGATGCTGGATTTTGAGAGATTATTTGTGCTTTGAAAAACTTATTTGCAAGTTTATGATATAATGTAATGTGAAGAGTTGTACATATCACATACCAGATGGTAACAGAGAGGACTCCAAATTAGCTCTAACCGGTTACTTGCAAAAGGTATGATTGTAGGTGACACACATACATGAAAAGTTCAAGCCAAGTGGAAGCAGAAGAATATCTCTTTCAAAGCCTCCATTCTAGCAGCATTCTTGCTTGCTCCAACTTCACAGATTCATAATTGCAAACCTCAGTTTTCAGGCAGGGTGGAGCAGGTGGGAAAAACATCCCTTGTTTTTTCTTCCTGAATCCCTCTTTGGGATTATATGTAAAGGTGTACTGAGGCTTGAGGAATTAACTATGTGTTGTTTTCAGGTCTAATAAATACCTTATTTCTATTTAATTTTCTTATGATTGCTCTCTTGCTATTCTTTCTATAGAAAATACCAATAATATGTGAAGATGAAAAAAAAAAAAAGAACATGAGAAGAGGAAACATACATTTAAAAGCACCACATCAGATGAAAAAAACACGTCAGGAACTGCTAAACTGGCGGTTGCCTATGCACTCTGAAATCTCTCACATGTGTCTGTCCTGTGCACTGAATGAGGCAGGGGTCCTGTGGGAAAACAAGATGAGAGCATGTAATTAAAGACTCTATCATAATGCATATGCATATAACACTACATTGCACACACAATGTGTGGTTCATTTTCTCTCTCATCCTGTCCCTGCAGAGAAGATGAGAGGGAAAATGAACTACACATGACAGATGTTAGTAACATCAGTTAGTGCATTTTTGGAAGGCAGTCAGACACTAAAGTTGTTTAAAGGATGTTGTGCAAATGGAATAGCACAGAATAGAACAGAACAGCATAGAATAGAACAGAACAGAATAGAAAATTAGGTAAGAGGAAACAGGTCAGCTGACCAAAATTAACTTCAAACATTTTTAAAAAGTGTTCTAAAATAAAGCCAAAAACAGTAACTTCCTGATAACAAGGGAGTGATAGATGGTGATTGTTTTCTAGAGTGCTAAAGAAGAAATATAACACATACAAAAAGTGAAATCCTATGGGTAGTACCATTCTGATAATTTATAATAATAATTTGTAATAGTTCCTTCTGTGCAGTCCATCATTTCCACTGTGAGTCACTGCTGCACTGAAACGGAGTGGTTTCTTGACACTTGGGTAGGAGCCCTAGCATTAGGTACTGTGCTTCTCCAGGTGATGTACATATTCCTCATGCTTGCATAAACTGATCTCCCACACAGAAATAGATGTTCAAATGGATAATGACTTAATTTGCTTCAGTTTTCTTCTAGAAGTCTAATATTCATGAATGTGTTCATCCTTTATTTTGGAATGCAAACTTGATATAACTAGAGATCAATCTTTTAAAAAGAATTATTTTACTTGCAGTTTACATCTAGTTAAGTTTTTCTGAATAAAATAACTTTTTCTGAGAGCATCTAAATAATGTCCAACTTCATTTAGAGAAGAGACCAACCCCCACGTGGCCACAACTTTCTTTCAGGTAGTTGTAGAGTGTGATAAGGTCTCCCCAGAGCCTCCTTTTCCCCAGCTCTTTCAGCCAGTCCTCATAAGGCACTTCACTAGCTTTGTTGCCTTTCTCTAGACATGCTAATTCCTTGGATTATGGGGGTTTTATTGTGTTCCCACCCCTTCTTCTATCTCAGGGGATTGGGTACCAAAAGAATGACTGGTGTTACTAATAGACACTGAGGCAAAAAAAGGCATTAAAATCCTCAGCATTCTGCTAATCCTTTATCACTATGCAGGCAACTAGTGACAGGACAAGGGGAAATGGCCTCAAGTTGCACTAAGGGAGGTTCAGATTGAATATTGGGAAAATTTATTCACTGAAAGAGTAGTTAAATATTGGAACAAGGTTCCCAGTCAGTGGTGAAGTCATCATTCCTGGAAGCATTCAAAAAAAAGAGATGTGGCACTTAGTGATATAGTTTATTGTGTATGTTGGTATTTGTTTGAAGGTTAGACATGATTACCTTGGAGTTCTTTTCCAATCTTAATGATTCTATGATTCTAAGGATAGAGGTTCTCCTTAGACCTCCTTTTGCTAATAATATATACTAGTGTATACACACACACACACACACACACACACACACACACACACAGAGGTATATATACGTAATATATAAATCCAAGTTTAACAGAGAGAATAGTCTTGACTTTTATATCCAGGAGTTGAAATAGTTGCAATGTTAGCCAAGTTCAACAAAAAATATTTAGCTGTCATTTTATGTTTTACATTGATAAAGAAATCTAGACACACACAGTCTGTGATGCATCAAATCTTTCAGTGTAAATGCTATTTTAAATTGCACCAATGGTTTAAACATGATCAGGATAAAAGAGCTAGAAGTTAGCTACACATTTCCAACACCTGCTGTAACATCCACTGAAATTTGTTAAAATTTGTCCCAGTGATTTTGATGGATTGTGGATGAAGCTTAGTCTAACTGAAGGATATCTTGCAATGAAAAGAGCCCTTGAGGAAGGGAATTGCTGTCATTATGGAACCAGAAAATTTTTCAGAATTTTAAAGAGCAAGTACTGCAATAAATAATAAGTAAATAAAGGTGGGGGAGCCCAGATACTAAAAAAAAAAATTCAAAGAAACTTGTTAGATTTGACATAGTCATTGTGTGACAGGGCTGAGAATTAATTTAGCTTGCAATGTTAGACTATATAGAATAATTATTTAAATTCCAAAGTTGCATTAGATCTTTAAATATTTATTTCCTTTTCACAATTATAATACTTTTTTAAATACAGACTTACTTGGCATACTAGTTGTGTATTTTATAGTGTTCAAATGAATTTCAGAGCAAAGTCTCTAACCACCACACCAGGGAATCCATGCCTGCCAGCCTCTCCATATGTTCCCTACACTCATAAGCCCTCTTGCAGTAATACTTACAGAACAAATGTAAACACAGTTCTGGACAAAGTTTTTTCTCAGATGAGCACACATCAAAGACTAGTGTCAGCTAAGATACTTTTCCTTCATCTATTTCTATCCAGCTTTGAACATTGTCTTCTATTTCTTAATTTAAATTTTGCAATAGTGGCCGCACAAGATTAAAAAGCAGCTGATATCTAAGGGCAAATTTTGCCCCTTACGCATCTTGATTGGTACCTTACCAGACAAGCACTAGTTTTTACTTCCTTTTGTCAAGTAATACTTTCATACCAATGGATATGGAACAGAATGATAAGTTGGTATGTAGTGCAAAGCAGTAGTCAGTGTAGTTCAGTCATGGGAATATCCGCATGGAGGAACCGTGATGGTCTCACTCTTCACTCACATGAAATTTCCACTGAAATCAGAGGCTACTCATGTAATCATCTCCTCCTCAGGTTTACCCAGGTAACTGTTAAGTGATTCTGAGTAATAAATTAGCTCCTATTATCAAGGGTTAGGGTATAGCATAAAGCAGACTCATTTGTTTTTTAAATACTGCATGGGTGATCCAGAGAATTTCAGAGGAGTAAAAACTGTATCAGGTAAAAATGTTAAAATGAAATTTTAAAACAAAATAATAAAACACCTGGAAGGTCATCTAATAGGAGTGGTTAAATCAGTATTATTTGTGACAATGGAGAATCAATCTGTTTAATTTCTTTGAATGTACTAATAAAACAGAGGGAAAGAGAAAATCGGTACATACAACGTGTTTAGTGTTTTAAGAGGTATCTGACAACATGTTACTATAAGCTACAAAAAAAAAAAAAAAAAATAGGATGATATGCATATGTTGTGCTAATGCAGGTGAGACCAGAGTAAAGAGAAGCAAATGAGAATTTTAATCAGAAAAAAAGGATTTTTTGAATATATATATATATAAATAAAATGAACAGAAAACAGAGTGATAGATGAAAATCAGCAGTGATCCCATAGAGAAGAAGAGCTGACACAGGAAGGGAGACACCTTAAGTGCTCATACCACTCACATGCTTCTAAATTAATTATATTAGCTCAGGAAATGAACCTCAGAATTATTGAAAACTGTTCAATGAAGGCATAAGTTCAATGTGCATTTGCATTTGAAGAGCAAATGAAATGTTGGATGAAAGGAGTGGTAGAGAATAATGTGAAACTATGTAACATATTTATATACATCACCTTTTTTCTCATATCTAGAATATCATCCATACATAAGCCATATGATTTCTATAAAGTTAGAGAATTTAGAAATTATTTGATCAATAAAGAGAATCTGGAATTTGCAAAAGACTTGTATGAAAGACAATAGAATGATTGGGGGGGGTTAATTTTTGAAGGAAAAAGCTTTTCTCTAATCAAGTTGCATATTTTACTAAAGAGCATGGAGGATACAAGCTGAGGGTTCTCTCACAAAAAAAAAAAAAAAAAAAAAAAGGTTCTTCTGAAGTGGGAAGAAGCACTCAAAAAACTGTTGCTCCAAAATCCAAAACACCTTTCTTCTTTAACACAAAATTGCAGTTCAGAACTTTTTGCAAAAGACATCACTGAAGCCAAGAAACATTGCACTGAAAATTTGGCTGAAATTAAAACAAACAACAGGTAAAAAACCAAACAGATTGGTATGAATTAAAATCTCTACTCTTCAGCACTTGATATCCATTATAAATTCTAGCTATTAGGAAGCAGGAAATTTACCTTGTATCTGATTAATGCAGACTATTACATTTACCAGATGTCATTCAGACTGGTCATGCAGAAAGCTCAAAAAGCTGAGACCCAGGGACCTGGAACCCAGTTTAGAGCTTCAAAGGCTCACTAGTTAGAGATGGTGGGAATTACCAGCAAAATGATGGGACACATCTTCAGGAGAAGATCTGGGAGAAGTGTGCATCATTTTCCCAAGATTCCCATTCCTGACCTCAGAGACACCCTCTGCATGGATCTCTGCCACTGCAGAAGAAAGACAGAAGAAGTTTTTTCATAACATTTAATTCCCAGCTGTCTGCATGATAAAGCATTCATTGCAGTTTTTGAAATCTGAATATATAGATGTGGATGGACAAATTTTGTCCTCTTTCCACTTGCAGAGATCCTCTTTAAGTGAAGTTTTCAACTTCTAAATTTTCCTTTGAAAATATGTCAGTATCACAGGAAGGTATCCAGAACTGAGGCAATGCCACAGGTGTGGGCTGGTTGGGCCTCAGAATGAACTTGCCATTGAATGGCACAGCCGTAAATACTGAATAATTCACATAACACATATGGTGGGATGTTGCATCCCAGGTTTGGTTTCAGATTAGGGGTTCTGATATATGTTAGTTAGCCGGTTCTGTGTACCCCTGTGCACCCCCCATGTTCCCCCCCTGCGGTGGTCCGCTCCAGGTCACTTACCATTGGAGCATCACCATGCCAGTCCTGTAACCACTCCCCTGTCCACTCCTGAGAGTTCTGTGTCTGTTACCCTGTCCCCACAACCCCCCCCCGTTCATCCTGGAGCCCTGTGTCCGCCCCTGTAACGTCTCTGTTGGTTACCGTAGTCCATGTCACTCCTCCATTGTCTGTCCCCATTGGGTGAAGGGGGCTTCCGCCCCTGTCGGCCCGCCCCCTATAAAATCCCATGCACCCTCTGTCCCAGCGCCATTTTGCCCACACGGTGCTAGGGAGCGGCCGCTGTTCTCCATCGCAGCTCCACGCGGCAGTAAAAGCTCTCCAGCCAACCGCAAGGGCAGGGTGTGCCTCCTTCGCCTCTTCGTCTCGTCCCTAGTGCCGGCCACAGAGTGCAGCCAGCCCTACCGCCGGTGCGCTGAACGCAACAGTGCCCAGGACATGTGGCAGCCCTGGTCCTGACGAGAAACAGCGCCCTAGCCGGGCTCTCCAGAGCTGCCCGGGACCGGGGAAAACAATGCAAAGCCGCAGTGGGAGCCATGCTACCCAAATCACAAGAACAGAAGAAATGGATTGACAGTATTCACTGTTAAAAACTGGCATTGTCCTCTCTACGGAAGCAATTCATACTAAGAGACACGTGTACAAAACACAGGAGATGCATTAGCTGTGGTCAGTCTTTTAAACAAGACCATAAAAAAGGAGATATTCAGATATTTTCCTCTGACACCTCATGTTGGCTGCTCTTAGAATCTAATACAGAGGAAGCAGAAACATAAGGTAGCTACTAGTCTCTCTGTACAACTCATATGAGTAAGGGTGACTGTACAATTTTCTTCTTTCTATTCTTTGTCCTCAACCACAAATAAAGTGAGAAAAATCTTTTTATATGACCATTTGAAACAAGAGTTTGAGGTGTTATCACAGTAGTAATCTGTGTAATGCTGTTGATAATATAGGTTACAGAGGAGGTACTTGGAACCAGCTACTGGTGCACTTTCAGTGTTGTAACTTTATCTGTATTTTAAGTCTGAGCTTTAAGTTGGAAATGTCAAACACAGCAAAAGAAAAAAAGTTAGTCCTGTGTAGAAGTCAGAGGCCCTGCAAGGCCTCCACGGCAATCACTCGCCTAAGATAAGAAATGCAGAGTCATGATGAGCAGCGTCATGCTGTTTCTCCCCGGCTCCGGGCAGCTCCGGCGCCTTTCAGCGCCACCTCCCCCCGAAACTCGGGCTCGCCACTTCTCCCACGTATCGCTGCTGCTGCACGCCGGTTGGGGTTTGCCGGGTTCTGTCGCCCACGTGAGGGTCCAAGGCAAAGAGGGAAGGAATTGTCCAGATCACCCACGAAGGAAAGTGGGAAGGCTTTATTGTCACGGAGACCTGTGGTGGGGGGGTTGCAACTGTGCTTCTGACGCCCACGTGGGGAAATGGCACCAGGGCTGGGGAGATGCGGGGTTTTATCAGGGGCTGGGCGAGGGGAGCAGGAATGCCCCCCGGCCAATGGGGCACGTGCTGTGGCAGTGATGTTGACTACAGTCACCAACAGGGGCACAGCAGGGGTGGACATGGAGCCCCGGCGCGAATGGGACCACAGGATCGGAGTGACAGACACAAAACTCCTGGGATGGGACAGGGGAGTGGTCACAGGAGTGGCGGGGGGACACTCCAATGGCAGGCAGCCTGGAGCGAGTAACCACGGGGGGGAGGGGAAACACAAGGGGTACATGGGGGTACACAGGACTTGGCTAACTAACATAGATTAGAACCCCTAATCTAAACCCAAACCTGGGATGCAACAATGATGAGTGGACCAAAGCAGCCCCTCTTCCACCCTCAGACCCATGTTATCTCTCTGTAAGGCTATAGGTCGTATTCTCCTCAACCCTGGCCATTTCCAACACCCCAGAACCCTACATAAACCCTCACCTCTGCCCAATACGCAGAAGAGCTGTCACTGGAACCCTTTGCAGGAGCTACTAATAAAGACACCGCTGCAGAACTCCACACAGACTTCTTCTCTCTCCATCCCTGCGTCTGCCAAGACACTTTGTGAGCACAGAGCTGAAATCACTGAGAGCTGAATTCACTAGAGCTGAAATCACTCCAGAGCTGCTTGCTAAAGTTGCCTGCAGCTGGGAGCTAGCCCAAGGGCCCAGAAAGGCTGAGCTGATTAAGTACAGCACTATCCGGGACACCTACGGTGGCAGCTGCTCAGGGGGCCGGACGGACTCCGGCGACCCCAGGCCGCAATACTCCTGCCACGGAATAATAAATATTCCATAATTGTTTTATAACCATAACAAGTCATTACTAAGCATGCTATTTCATCAATATTAAGGTCTTTTTACTTGCTGAACAGAGTAAAAAGAATAATATTTATTGAAAACAGTGTAAGGCAATACAAAAAGCAACCTTTAAGTCATCATTTATGCCTTGAAACCTAGGTACTATGAAGAAAACTGGTGTTTTTTTCCCCCAGAGTAATGGAAGTGACATAAACTATAGCCAGAACTCACTAAGCCATGTTAGTATGAGTCCTCAGAGGGACTCATTCATTTTAGAAGTCAACCAGTTTTGATGTTCCTCTAATTTTTTGAGAGAATTTGCAATGACCTAAAAGACTCTGGCTGAAGAAAAACAAAAGACCTGTTAAAAAATACCATCAAAAAACATGCTAGGAAAGGGAGTTTGCAAGTATAGTGAACTGGGTGGCATTTCAGGCATTATGAGTCAGAGCACTGGAATGCTGGGTCCTCTGGTGGGGAATTGCCTTTGGTTCCCTGTGTTGGCAGACATAGGTTGGCTTTCATTGCTTGATTTTATTTATAGAAGACTGCATGTTAAAATTATTCTTCAGGGCTGCTGTTGTCAGAGAACTGCATTATCTGGCCTGTCTGTGGTACAAATTAAAAAAAAAATAGAGGGAAAAAGTATGAGTGATTTTAAATCCACTTATTTCCTACTGAATCTAAAGGTTTTCCTGTTGTGTTTTTTTTTTTTTTTTGCCTTCTGTTCTGAAGAACTATTTTCCCCTGTAGGACTGCTGAAGCAAGAAAAGCGGACTTGGGTCAATTGTCATTTTCATTAACGTGGGCTACAAAGTAGATGTCAGAGCTGAAGGAGAGTATAATAACATATGACAGGCAGTATGAGGTAATAAGAAAAAACAACTAGTAATTCTACTATTTTGCTACATCTAGGTAGTTTAAAAAATGGAGGAACTGAGAAAATCTATAGTTTAAAGCAGCTGAGCAGTAAAGGAGAAAGGTGACAGAAATAGATTAAAAATTACTTGAAGTCTAACAGTCACAACTTCATAGATATCTTAAACGCTGTAGCTGCTAGATTTACAGACTGAAAATCTATAAATGGATATATCAAATAATAAGACAGTTGTTTGTCTATGTGACCATTGCAAGTGAAAATTTAGAAGCTGGTTCAGATCATGCAAGGTCTTTACATTCTCCAGAGAGAATTTGCATTCTCATTTTTAGTTATTTTAAAAAATAATTTAAAAATCCTTAAGGAAGAAATTGTTAGTAGATGTGAGTGTTTTATTTCTGTTATGTAGCTTCTTGAGAGCTTATTAGAAAAAACCTAAGTCACAGAAGTCTAGAAATATTTTTACTTTTATGATCTGCTATCAAATGGGGAAAGAATTCTCTATGATGAGCTAAGAATATATCATTATATGTAATTTTCCATCTTTTGATGAGTAATATGTGATATTTTCAGACTAGATGGAGTTGCTGTCACTAGATAATTTTCAGAATAAGGACGACAGCATTGCAGTTATGAATCAAATGCAATTTGGATGCTAATACATGTTTCCCTGGAGTTTGAGTAGCATAAATGCTGTGGTAAAAACAAACAAAAGCATTGCTCATGGACCCCATTCCTGCCAGAACTGTTAGCATGCTAAACACGTGATGGACCACATCCAATAGCAATTTTCAAATGAAATTCAGGACAATTGTTTTCAAGGTCCCTTCCTCAATGATTGCAGGACCACCTAAGTACTGGTGGAAAAGGCTGAACAGAAAACATTGTCTGATTTTCAGCATTCATCCCAAAACCTCAGGGTTCATTTACATAAATAAATTCTTTCATATTAAGTAATAATGTACATATATGCAGCCAACTAGGTGTCCTAGCTGTGTTGTTTTACCACCAATTAGCTTCTAATTAACAACAAAATACTCCAAAAGCTAAACTAAAAAAAAAAAAAAAAACAAACAAACCCACACCACACAATCAAAAAAAAAAATTGCTGAAAGTCATTAAGTATTTCTATTAATGCAATAGAAATCCATCTGTGTAAAAGTGATCTACAAGGAATCAGAGCCAGAGTTTGCCTTCCATATTTTGTGATCGTTTGCTTCCTGAAAGGTGAATGTAGAAATGTCGCCAAAATATAGAGAGGTACTTTATTCAACCAAGAAATACAGGTGCATGCACATCAGTTTTTCAATGTATATAGTTGGAAGAAATCATGTGAATGGTTTGAAGGTTCCTCAGCAACGGATGACTTGTGACCAGTAAGCTTGACCTTAGGAAGCAAAATTTAATGCAGACAATAGAATTCAGAATTGTAAGTTCCAAACAATCTTTTCTGTATGGAGCTGATCAGCCTTTCTTGGGTCCAAATAACTTGGAATTATCAAAAAAATCCGTTTTTTCTTAAAGTTTCATTTATATCTTTAGATGTTGGTTCTCAACACGCCAATTTAAATGCTAGTTGTTTTTTCCAATATAGATGCTTTCCTCAAAACTGAAGTAAGATTTCTCAATCCCTGTATAATCTAGAAGCCTTGTAATGTTATTTTTGTTTAATCTGAACAGAATTGCTTGATGGCTTTATCTGCAAAAGCAGAGAGTATGTCAGAATTCATTATCAATATCTTTATGTGAAGATTAGAGAAATAATTTTTTTTTTGAAAACTGTAAACCTTTGCACAAACCAGTTATATTAATTTGCATTAATGGATTTACTTGCAAAGTGGAAGTCTTGTGAAATATGTTTAGTATTGAAATAGATGCAGGGGTTTTTAGTGCCTTTGAAAGTAATGAAACCTTTTCTAGATAGGTGACTTTAATAGGACCATAGTAAGAGTGATATGAAAAATATAAAACTATTTTAATGCTTATATGCTTCCATTTATTACCTAAGGAATCATGTACACAAGGAGAAAAACTGTCCATGTGTTATATCTGAGGTGAATTGAGGAAGCTACCACAGCATTTTTGTGTGGTATGCTAAGTATTCTGTTGCCCTTGAAGTTGCCACAGTGAACTGAAGCATTCTCTTCCTTTTTTCATTTATTTAGTGTGCTTCCTATCTTTAGTTGCTAAGATAAGAATGGCTTTTAAAAAATAGATTTCTAACAGGACTGAGTATTTAAAAAGTACTACAAATAGAAAAAAATCCTAAAAATAGGCAATGAATTATTAGTTAAAATAATAAAAATAAAAATAATAGAGCTTAAAGTAAAAATAATAAAGCTTTTATTCAAGATCAGTTCAGCAAGAAGAATCTATACTTCTATTTGGTAATATTTCTTTATTAGATGGTAAGTCAAGTATTTTCAAAGGCACAAGTCACAGTTAGGTGCCTAGCTCCTTTTATATCTTAGAAAAATACCCCCACAGTCCTTTCCTGAAGCAGCAGTTTTTTCCCTTTCACATGTTCAAAGCCATATGCCTACTCTTTTTACATCAAGAGGAAAAAAACCTGCAGGCACAAGGTTTATGCTATGATGGCCTTTTCCAGCACTCATTGATTTCACTGGAAGTTGGATGAGGACCCCTGAGAACAACTAAGACATAAATGCAAGGACAAAGAACTACAATTTTTCTCTAAGCATGATATTTTCTCTTATATTGGCCAATCATATAGTAATTCCTGGAACTTTAAGTTCCACAGTTATATAAAACTGCCCAAGAGTATCACTTAGAAAAAATTTACTGGGTTTCAGTACAAAGCCAAATTATTTCATTTGATGTTCAAATCAATCCTTTCTCAAATATATATATTTTACAGATTACCATTTCCCTTCAAAGGATTCCATCTTGCTTTGACTGACATTTGTCATGTAGATAAAGTAGAGAAAGATTATTTATCTCGACAGCAGACTGATGACAAAACATCTATACTATGATTAAGCTCATTTCTAGATTAGAAGGATCACACTAGCACTTTTTATAGCTGGCATCACCATGACAGTTGCAGTTATTAGTCTGAATTTCAGCATTTTACAACAAGTGTCTGAGATTTTTCATCAGGACCATGTAGAACAAAGAAAAACAGCAACACAACCTACAAGATTTATTTTCTTTTGAGTATCCTGCCACTGATATTTATTAGATTTTGAGGGGAATTTTATATTGATCACAGTTCTAGAAATTGACATTGTATTTCTAGAAGCAGACATGTTTGCCCTTTTATTTTTAATTCTATAAACTTTGAACACCTAAGCCTTTACTTTCTGTTAGAAATCGCGCTTTTATTTTTTGCGGTTTTCACTGTGTGTGTTTCAGCAAGTGAAGGAAATTTCTTGAGAAAAAAAATGGCAGTTTGGTTTAGCTAAATAGGACTGGAAAAGTGTTTTTAGGAAGGTGCATTTTAACATGAAAAAGCTTAGAGAAAAATATAATTTAAAGAGTTGGGTTATGCTCTGAAGGAAGGAAAGGTAGACTTAAGGTACATTGTATGAGCTCTCTTTTCTAGAGAGGTTAAGGTCAAAGAGGAATTATTAGGATAATTGAACAGGATCATTCTTCAACAGAAATTGCTAACCTTGTTAGTGTTTTATAGACCTTACTAAGCAGATTATATACCAGTACAGATTAAACTTAAGTGTCATTCAGAGCCAGTAAGGTGGTCAGGTAGAATTCAAGTGGGATGGCATGTAGAAATGCATCTTGGGGTGCCACATTAGCAGCCTGGATCTAATTCTTAAGACTGGGCTAGAGCCTGGAGACAGAGTTTGCAAAGAAACCCAGAAACATTCTGTAACTGTGTGCCTGCTGATGCTCGAGCCAGCCTATCTCACAGCAGTCAGGTGTACACCAAATGGTCTTTGCACCAAACAGCTCAAATGAACAGCAATCCGTGAACCCAAAAGAGCTGGATCAGGAAGAAAAGATGCCTCTATTCTTATATCTCTGTTAGAATTAGCATCTTTTCCTTGCCTCATGCTCTTCCTGGCCAGATATATCAAATGATACACTTTTTTTAAAACTTCTTCTATGGTAATAATAACTTTGGACATTCTAAGCTAAGATACTTGATGCAATGTTTTTTTAATCAGGAAGCTGTGTGTCAGACAATCTTTTGCTCTTAATTCCCCAAAAATTCAATGAGTCAGCCCTAAATTATAGGGAAAAGAGTCCAGAAAGGATTATAAATGCAAAGGCAATTGCTTTTAATAGGAGAAATTTTGACCATTTCACACAGACAAAAAATCCTACAGTAGGTCATGTTTCCAGGGATTGATGCCTTATGTAACACTTGTGTGGCTCAGAAAGGAAAAGAAAAAGAAACTTCAGACTGTCACTGCTTCCAAACTTGCCTGATGAAAAATGACTTTGTGTGAAATAAGGTTTTTAAAGGCCTCTGATGATACTTAAAGTGGAAGGTATTCAGCTATATAAAATATGAATAGGTGAACAAACCAACAAGTAATGCCTCTGAGCATCAGAGTCCTCACAAATCACAGTTTCAAAAGTATGTTGAAGTATCCATTTAGCAATCAGAGGCTTGTTCAACACCTGCTCTTGAGTAACCACAGAAAATAGTTATTTAATTTTATAACTGCAATATGGCAAATAAATAACAATTCTTTGCCGTCTGATGTTGCAACAGGTTCAAAAGTTCAGCTTCAGTCAATACATGCACTCATCATAGTGTACAGATTCTAATACTACTGACAGATGCTGCTAAATATGAAATACTTTTAATGTACTTGTTAAGTACTATATAAAGAATCCTGTAGAGGAGAATCAAAGTGAATCCATGTGATATTGTTTCTTTTATATCTAGTTTATATATATTTATATATGTATTTATAAATACAGGTTTTGAAAGTCCCCCATTTTTACACTAAGATTTAATAAGCAGAGACAGACTGAATATTAGTAATTTGTACTTGAAATTAAAAAAAAGTTTTACTTCTTTGCTTTAATAGGGGTGAACTGAAATGCTGAAAAACAAGGGCTAGATGAATTTCTCAAATGTAGTTTGCTCACTGCTACTTTTATTTAATAGAGAACGATGTTAGGATTGAAAACCTATCCTGTGTTTCATTCTGTGTGACTACTATTATGGGAAACAGCTATAAAAGTGCTAAAGTAAGTAAGCAGAAAACTTTAATTTGGTAGTACATTTCACTTGCATGGGTGTTAATGAGTACAAAAGATGCAAGAAATGAAGAGGCAGCCCCAGATACCATATATCCAAAAATAATCCAAGATATCCATCTCCATCACTCTTCATGTCTTCTCTTTTTCTCAGCAGCTCACTAGACGGTAATGTTCTCAGATCAAATATTCTCTATAAATTGGGAGAACATTTAGCTGATTTATGAGGCTTTTAGCTATTACACATTTACCTACTCAATAAAAGTACTTACATCATACTACACAAAGCTACCTCCACAATCCAAGAATCATTCTTAAAGTGACACATACATCAAATTGTAATGTGATTTCCTGTACCTAATGTATCACTTAAGGGAAAATAACAGGCATTCCATTGTAGATTTTTTTCTTCATTAATTGTTCTTTGTTTTCTCAGACAGCAGTTTTTTACTATCGTGGCTTTCTCTTAGACATAAATATATTCTATAGCTTTAAAAAAAAAAAGAGCTAGAAGATAGAGAAAGGTTCTGGAAGTAAGAGAAATACAGAGATGGTAATTTTCTTAATATTGTCTTTTGTTTTCAGCCTTGGAATTAAGTAATAGATAATATGTATTTTTTTTTTTTTAATGGAGAATTTAAATAGATTTTTATGAAAATACATGTCTTGTCTGCAAAATAGACCAACCAGCTCATTTCAGAACTACTAACAGATTAAGCATCAGAATAAAACCAGGTATTTTTAATCTTTACTATTTAATAATAATGTGGTTTTTTTGGCCAACCTATTAAGTGCCCATTTCATTGCACTAGATGAATATGTACTATTTAGGCTATTATTTTAGAACCCAAGACCAAGTATCACTATAAGATCCTGGAATAAAGAGAAAATTGAGGGTAAAAAAGTCACAAAGAAGGAGGCAGATAAGATGGATTGTTTTTAATGGAGGCTTCAGCCAGAGCCTGAGCTTACAAGTCCTGACCAACCTTTGTAAATACTGAGACTCTAAATTGAGATTTTGACCATCCACTTCCTTAAAAAAGATATTACAATACTTTCTTTCTCAATTCCACTTGTAACAAAAATATTTAAACAAGCTATCATCCCACATATAAATTTCAAATATCTTTTGTCAGATCTCTTTTTCTTTTATAACCATAGATGTGTCTTGTTCCAGGATGTCTCAGCCTTAATGCTCAGCTTATATGTCACAAGACCTCCAGCAATTTCTCCAGCGGTAAAAATTACATTCTTTGCATAATTTTGCATAATTTATCTTTGCCAGATAGCTGAAAACTGTACAGAAACAATGAAACTTGACATCAAACTGTTGTCAGTAAAATAGAGAGAACATACTGCAGTACAAACAACCGCCAAACTCCTGCAGTCTCAAAGTTTCTATAGAGCTTCCCAGCTGCTCCTCTCTTGTCAGTTACCTGCTTGCTCACACCTGAAACCAGCAGTCTGTCAGCCAATAGAAGCAATAGGTGAGACAAACACGGTGGTTTTGCAGGGTCAAGTATCAATAAACTATTGCAATACTATAAATATTTGCAATAGATAAATGCTAGTGAATCTATGATAACAACTTCAGACAGAGAGTGGCTGAGAGGTGGACTTGACAGGTCAGAATTTCAAGGCCTTGATTCCATCAGTTCATATAAGCAGTTATAACCACACCGTAGAAAATCTAGGGGCATTTTTTTAATAAATGATGTCCAAAAGAAGGTTTCTAATATTTCGGTTTACATCTTAGCCTCTGCTGAAACTGAAGAAATAAAGCTTTTATGTAGCTTCCTTTCATAGCTGTGGACTGTTAATCACAATATATGCTGTATAACCTCTACTAAAGATAAAAACTTGACTATAAAATTTTCTCAGTATAAATTTCTAGAGAATATGAGCATGAGTCTCACTTATATCTGTATATGCACATATGTATAAAGGCTTTATAAAATAGGTGTAAAAACTCTCTCGAAGAAAATCTTTTACCAGATGTTTTGCAACCTTTAAAAATCTTTTGCATATGACTAGCAGCTTTGCTTTCAAAATGGCATAAGTTTAGTTTGATTCAATTCTGAGGGCACAATAAGTATATTGGCAACTTTGGTCCATATCAATGGGGCTGTGATAAAATTTAGCCTTGGTATTATTGAAATAATGTGTTCCTGTTGCTAACAAAAATGAACCTGAAAGGCTTGAGAACAAATATATCTTAAGTAATTTACTTTCTAGATATTGTACTCCTAATACTGATTAACACAGACTACACTCAGCCATATTATGCAGAAGCAGATACTAAGGCACAGACATCTGCCAAATGTGCAAAACTGAAGGCTTGTAGTATCACTAAACTGTGTTACCATCCATAACTCTGATCTAGGGCAGTCTGTCAAACATGCATTGAAATTAAACATTGAACAGCTTACATCTTTTTGAGCGTGAGTGCTTTTACTCGTTACTCCCTCATCAGTCATCTAACCAAATTCAGGAGGAATGAGCAGGCAAAATTTGCTTGATAAAAGGGTCCTGAACAAAACTTTATCCCATTGAGCATGGCTCATTGAGACTCTTCAGATTCTTCATAGCCTAATCCCACTTTATCACCTTGGATTACTGTCAATATATTAATAACTGCTTCTAGCTAGCCTCCTTTTCAGAGCTTCATTTTTTATTTAGTTAAATTTAAAGTCAACTCCTTATTTCTTTCCTTCTGGCTAATTCACATGCTTTAAAGCAATATCTGTAGAACTGTTCTTCTGTCTACAATCAATCTGTTCTTTCAACTTTATTTTACATGGTGTCTAATAAAAATGTATTAAATTTTTTTGTTGAGATGATTAACCGTTAAACAACCAGTATTATTATAGATTTATATTATATTTTCTGTCGCTTGTTCATACCTGGTGTATAAGTTTCACAGGGAAGGAATTTTTTTATTTGCTGTGATCCCTTATCTCTTGTAGTGTGAAATTGTGTTTTGACTTTAGTTCCCTTACCATGGAGACAAAAGTCATATCAACAAGTACTGAAAATCAGCCTGAGGCTTTTAGATAAAGTCTGGTCTGTAGGCAAGAATGGCTGATGATCTTACACACCATGGATGCAAAAGGTCTGCGCAGCTGCACTGGGACATAAGAAGGACAGACTAGTTTATGTCTTGACAAGTCTTCTCTGCAATGAGGGCATGTGTGATGTTCTTCTTGAACTAGTGTAGCAAGACAAGCAACTAATGAATTTGCAGGAGGCAGTTGATTATCTTGAAACTGAGCAAGAGCTTTTGATCTCTGTAGTCTGCCAAACAGATTTCTTAAACTTTGATGGATAAGATATTTACCAATTATTCTATTTTCTATTTAAGAAGAAACATTCTAGCATAATTAATGAATAACATAAACTAAGTTTAGATAATTGAGAGAAATGCAGTGCATTCTCTTGCAACACACTTCACTGCATATGATCTATTTTTAGGAATTTCACTCACTATTAGGGATTATTTTACACATCAGGTGTGTTCTCACTGAAGTTCATAATAGCTGCATTAGTCTCAGTTGCATGAAATATTAAGATAACTTCAAAGGTGACTTTCAAGGTCATATATTTTGACAAAATATTGTAGAAGTGACAAAAATATTTGGCAGTCTGTTATGTAGAGTAAGACTTTATTAAGAACCCAATGGTTAATCATGAAGTTAACACATACAATGATTGCCTGCTCTGCCCTCACCTTGTTTCCTATTAATTCAACATCACACCATGACAGTAGAGCAGATTGTCATCACTTCATGGCATTATACATAAAATGTGTTGTTATAAACATTGCAGCAAGTCAAGATGTAGGATATGCAGCTAGAGTAACATGTTTGGTGAAAAGTGATACCTTATCTCTCTGAATTTTGTTCCTCAGTTTAAACATCAGTGAAAAGATTTTTGCAAGATCTGTTTATCATTATTCAGTGCTGGAAAGGAGGCAGACCAGAGAAATAGAACATTATTTCAAAATCAGGAAGCTACAGTGAGTGTCTTGGAAAGCTTCTGAATACACTGAAGCTGAATAACATAACATAACATAACATAACATAACATAACATAACATAACATAACATAACATAACATACATCATCATCAACTTATGAAGTAGGATAATTAAGTATGCTTCTAGTAAGATAAAGAGGAAATGTTTATTTTTTTTCTTGGGAAGTTTAACAAGTTTAACTTCTTGGGAAGTTTAGGGATAGGGAAAAATTAGACAAAAACTAAAGAAAATAATTAAAGTAACTTTATATCTAAATTCTGAGAAAAAACATCAGGTTTGAATTTTCAAAATTAAATGTTCTGTTGAGATCCTTCTTGTCTATTGAATTAAAATTACATGGAAAAATTCCATTCCAATGAATGAACAACTCTATGAAAAAGACCTATGATTTTTTTTAAATTAATAACAAGTACTTTTTATGTTCTTCATTATTCCAGAACATAAATATTCTAATAGAAAAAGCTGTGTTAGAGAGCTATTATCTGCTAGGAGAAGATTGTTTTCTTAAAAAAAAAAAAAAAAGGGGAGAAATAAGAATGAGGAAACTGCCATACAAAGCTGCCATGAAAAAGCTAAAGTAGAACCTAGATGCCCAAACAATTATTTTGTAACACACATGCACAAATCTAGAACTAAAAGAAGGTCACATCTGCAGCACTGCAGTAAAACTTTCTGTGCTTTATTAAATTTTTTGTGAAAAGTCCCAGTTTTTCTCTTTCCCATGAGAAACTATTTCATAGCCTATGGAAAGCTAAACAAGTGTTTTCTTATATTCAGCAAAAATTTACCCTTACTAAAATTTATCATGTTTTTCTGGTATAGCCCCATAATTTATTTTTTGTAACCCAAGATATCTTTAGAAATAGATAGTTATCCTGTTAGCACTTCATCCTCACTCAAGGTAATATATTTTTTCATTCAGCTTTTCTTAAATTGAGATCACAGCTCTAAATATTACTTTCATTTCTTCAGCTTGTGCTGTACTCACTTTTATTTGTTTATATTTTTGAGCACTGAAGGGACTAGAACAGTATCTAATACACAAGGGACTGTTTCATCAAGGCTGTATGGAGATACACACTCATCTCTTTTCCTGATGATCTGATGCCTCTGCAAAATCTTTTTCCCTTGATCAAAAAAGGATCGATGTACAGTGTTGTATTACATGAGCTATTTTCCTGTTATCATAAAGAGAAAGGGCTGGCTCATCATTCCCCCTAATTATCAGATGTTCATTGACTTTGGTGACTGTACTTGAGTGGGTAGGTTGGAAAGTGATGTTACTGTGGATTAAAGAGAGTTATTCCTGCAATGTCTGTGCAGTAGACTCTGGGCATCATATTCTCAGAAAATAGACAGAAAGTACCATGGGTTTGGTTTAATATTTGAAATTTAGCAGCTAAATGGTATTTCCTTCAACCTACAGCCATGAAAAGCAGTGTGTTAAACTGAGAATCTCTTCAAGGAAGATCTTAATAGTGACAGAGGACCTCACTGTTCTCTCTGCAATGTGTATGCGGGAACTACTGGGGTATTTGATTCCCCTGCAGAACTGACTGAAAATGTGATGGCTAGTCTGATCAACCAAAAAATTGTACTGCTGGATATTTTATTTGACAATTCCCCTTGACAGCTATCCTAAAGAAAAATATGCTTCTTAGATGGAGATAACTGAGCACTGTCCTAATTAGTGAGTCCTGATTTTTCCTTCCTGATGATTTCTTTACATTTTAATGTATTAACATTTGTGCTCAAGTCTTTTGTGCAAATAGTACTGGCTGCAGCAGTTTTGCTAGGGAAGTAGAATGCACAGCTCTTGTTCTATACAAATATTTTTTAAATTCCTTTATTGTCTTTATCATTTAAACCTGAATTACAGGAACTGAGATTTGAGAATTCAGGTGCAATAAAGACAGGAGGAGTTCTTAAGCCAACTCTGCTGGCCAAATAACACCAGGGTCTTGCTAACAAACACCATAGCTCTTAGCTGGGATTAAACAATTTTGCAATGTATTTTTAGCCTTCATTATGAATTGTCTTGGTAAGGACAGAGCTGAAATGCATTGGAAACAAAGCAAGTGTAACTTCTCTGTGTAATGTAGTTAAAATAACAAAAGTCTTAAGGCAGTTGGAAAAGTGATGCCTTCTATTCTAAGCACAGGCATTTTCAGAATCCCAAAAACATAAAATAAATAAATTTACGCTTCTGTTTGTAAAGGTTCTGCTTTTGTGGACAAGTAGAATATAGGGAACCAGACAATAAGAGAGGAAATGCTGAGAAAATATCATGCATGAATGGGGCTTGAGAGTGCATCTGCAAAGAGATCTGAAATAGTAAAAAAAGAAAGGAAAGAGCAGCTTGGGATATAGCGCTGTAAGTGAAAAAAAGCTTCCTTCCTGTTATTTTCCTAAGGCACTCAGGGAGCCAAAGATATATATGTTCATTATCAGTAAGCAGAATTAGATCAAGGATCTGATTTTTTTTTCTGTTGACGAAAAAAGCTCACACAACTATGAATTTTTGTTGGCTATTTGGGTACAAAAACAGTACTGTTGCCTAAACCAGCAGCTTGTCTGG
Organism: Vidua macroura; assembly: GCF_024509145.1. Classification (NCBI taxonomy): domain Eukaryota; kingdom Metazoa; phylum Chordata; class Aves; order Passeriformes; family Viduidae; genus Vidua; species Vidua macroura. The sequence goes on along the minus strand of NC_071576.1, from coordinate 30,051,525 downwards.
AGCCCACACTTTCCCTACAGTCTATAAATTGCTACGGTGGGAAATGAAACATTTCCAATCTTATAATTTTTTTCCTAAATCTTGTCATTTTTTGGATGATGTCCAGAAAGATTATGAAAGAGTCTTGGGTTATGTTAACATTCCCCCATGCATTCCTCTGAGAAGTGGCCCTTCCAAGGCAGTTCAATAAACAGATAAATCAAGGGAAGACATTCATAGGCATATCAACAGTGGGATATTTAATATAAGTTACAACTTCCTCTCTTCACACTAGCAAGCTGTTAATAGCATTCGATTCTTCTGCTGCAAAATTATACATTAATTTTTAAAGGATAGCTCTAGACAAGTGAAAAATTGGCAACGTACCATTCCACAAATTTATTTTTAAATTGTTTTCCCAGTTGCAGGGCTGGTTGTATCATATTTTAATAAATATATCATTCAAATTAGCAAGAGTCATATGAAAGTAAATTGGGTTTTGAACAGAAGAATTCAAATGACAAAAATTGGCTAGGTTGGTGCTTGTTTTTTGTTCAGCTCACCTTTACAAAATGACCATATGTTATATCTTCATTTCTTGGCAACTGCAGAGTTGCATGCAGATACAGTCCTTCTGTTGATACTCTTTTTTCATTGTAGTGCTTCTGTCTAGAGGCGTCATTTTGTGAACAGCTGTAATGTTGTTATTAAAAGCAATACATATATTTTAAAACAAAATAGTAGACATATGTGCCTACTGTCAATGCAAGCAAGTCTATCTAAATGTCATGTCGAGTGTTGCAATGGCTGGAAAACAAAGCTGCTTTCTCCCATTTGCATTTTTGAAACCAATTTTGTGCAGGCTTACAATCTGTCTGCTTCAGAAAACCTATTCTGGGAGATGTTCAGGTATGAACTTGGCACACATAACTAGAGATACAGAACTTGATTCTTCACTGCCTTGATCCCTTTATGACCATTTACCCCTGTAGAAAATAGGTAGAAAACACAACTGTTCATTTTCAGTAATATGGCACATTCATCTTTAGTAAGTGATGACACAAGATACAACGGTTTAAGTAATGAAGAATGTTCTATTTAATACTTTTATTAGAAGTGTTTGGCTGTTCTAGCAGTACCTTTAAGTAAAACACTGGTATAATGGCAAGGTTTCTAGTAGTCACTATCAGGTACAATACGGTTGTGATCTTTCGAACTTACTTTTAAAACCTGAAAAATGCTATTGGTTTTCGGATCAGATTACAGATTTTATATTTTTGTTTATGACTGTCAAAAAGATTTTGGTTGGAAGATCATTTTTATGTTTTTTGACTATTAGCATCTATGAAATTTTTATAGATTTATGCTACAGGGTTTTTTTATTTATTTTAAATTTTGTCCTGCATATCAAACTAATGAAGTAAAATGTTGGTTACATGTGCAAATGCAAATTCTGGCTGCTAGAGTGTAAAATGAATGCTTGGATTGTAGATTCAAAAATGCCATATAGAAATGAAAATATCATTTGGTAGACTTTCAAATCACCATAAATCTTATATCCCCAAGTGCAAATGAAATGGAGGTTGTGCAACTAATTTGAAAGTAACTCTGTGGGTTTTGCTGTCACCAGACACAACCTGAGGATCACCAACAGAAATTTCCTTCCTCAGAGAGGACCTGACAAAGCTGTTTTTCTACATCTCCATGCTCAAATGCACAGCTGGAAGAGTTTGGTATCTTGGCAAGCAAACATAAATAAAACCTTATGATGAGAGTTTCTAGACTAAATGGCCTTCCTCTGAGAATCCTCAAGAATGCATTTGCTTCTGTATTACAGTATCCTTATTAGTGGATCCCTGACTTAGAGAAAACTCTGGATGAAGGTAATCTTAAGGGATGAAACTGAGATTAAAAGACCCCAAACATTTTTAGACTCAAACTGTTTTGGTTTTGTTATTTGGAAATTCTCAGACATAGGTTTAACAGCATGTATTTTTTTCCTTTACTGTATATTAAGTTTATTAGATCCCCTCCCTGGTATAAATCTGGCATATCAAATGACAATTTGCCTTGTCAGCTCCTATGAGTGAAATCTATTGCCGTTACAGAGCTGTCCTGCTTTTGCCTTTGTAGCAACTTTCAGACCACAATAACAATCATCAGTTTAAAGCAGGCAGATCCATTACATTTCCTCTGTTCCTACAACCCCACATTAAGCTAATATTATCTATTTCCCAAGTGAAAAAAAAGCCCTTCCAGTCCTATCAATTATTAATTCCTTGCTTGCAGCTAATGTTTTGTTTGAATTATTTAAATGCATCTTCATTTATCAATAAACATAAAATGTTAAACAAAGAATACTGATGAAGGGCATTATTTAAGCCATAACATTTTATGAGATTATTTCTAGCGCCTTTTTTGATTTATTAACACAATATGCTTTATAATTATTTTTCCATTTCTAAAAAGAAAACAAACCAAGAAACACCATGTTTCTGAGTATCATCAAGAGATTTGGAGGCTTACTGAGTGCTTTCAGGAATGTTATATTTTGGACTTGTTTCTCAGAACAAAACAAAAAAAAAAAAAAAGAAAATTCCCAATCTATTTGCTAGGAAAATTCAGGATAAGGTTAAAATATAAGATGCCTGTGATTTATTATGAGAATAACAGTTACTGACCTTCACTTTATCCTCTGTTCTTTTTTCTTCCAATTCTAGCATTATATCAGAAACATACTGAAAATCATGTCTATTATTAAAATACTTGAAACTAAAACAATCTAGGTGAAAGAACAATAAGTGATCCATTGTTATTATCATCTTCATGTGCCTTTCACGGTTTTGAAAGAAGAGAAATAGCTAACAGAAATAAAATTAACATTATATTATTAATGAATTATTTCAAACTACCTCTGTCAATTTAAACAACCCCTGATAAAATATAAAACATTCTTAAAATTACTGTGTGTTCTTTTTCCCGGTTTGTAATAAAGTAAATCAAAATAATTTTAAATTAATGTCGCATGTATATGAAAGTGACATTTCTTGAAGCTAAAATAATACTTAAGACTAGCCAAATTTTATCCCATGTCCACTGTGCCCCTTTACCTCCAGGTGTATTACTTTCTCTGCTGCTACAAAAACATTCAGAAGCTAGGAGAAAATCATATACCAGAGATTTTTAACAAAAATACTTTCAAAAGTCTCTTTTTTCTGTAATAAACAATACTGAGGTATTTCTGTGGTGATCCTGATTATGCAATGAATAGATATCTATGCTCTTGACATAAATATTAACCTTCCCAGCTTATCACAAATCTCATTCATTGACAAAGCTCCTTTTGAGTAATTGCTCATGACCATTTGATAGGATCTTAGTAAATATGTCAGCCATGATCTAGTTCCTATTGTATTATGCACTTACAAAAAGTGCTTTCTCAGAGGGTTATCAGACACGACAGACAAAAGATGGAAGTCAGGAAGTTTTAACTGACCAGTTTTATGATAAGTAGATAATGTACAGAAGTCATTAATAGTTTGCTAATTAAAAATATAGTAGGAAGAACTCCTGTGGTAATAGGCTATAGTATTGGGTACAAATAATGTTGATGGCTCCAAACTATATTAATGACATTTAACTTCTAATATTTGTTTTCCCCTTGCCTTCCCATATGAGATAAAAAGAATCTGCAAATTATGTATATAACTGAATTTTAAACAATAAAAAAATCCAGAGGTCAGAAAAATTATCCTAAATTACAGGAAGGTATTTAGGAATTCCATGAAAGAATTTCAAAAACATTTTTAAAAATACAATAATTTTTGCTTCCAGTTACCTCAGCAGATCAAACTGTATTGCTGCTGCATTGAATGGAGCAACAAATCGTCAGACACAAAATCTGATAGTTCACGCTAAATACAGGTGTATTAGTTTGCTGTGAAAATGTTTCACATTAGTCTACAACAGACTTTGGTGTGGACAACAAATACTGGGACTAATATACTATAGAAAACTGGTTCAGTGTGGGTGCTCTGTACACATCAGGCATCTACAAATATGAACCAAGATTGCAGAACTGCAGACCCAGAGACACAGTTTGTGCTGCTACAAGCTCTTTACTGCACTGAAACCTGTTCATTCAAAGCAAATATATGGGATCTTTAGTAAAACCAACTTAGGTGTTTTGAGTTTCCAAGTAGAGTTACAGAAATAACTTAATTTGTAACACTGAAATGATTTGATAATGGATATGTCTAGAAGATTAAATGTATTAAACCTACAGATTAAAATGATTTTTTTTTAATGGAACAAAGAGCATTTTTTGCATAATAGCAGTATTTTTTCCTTGGGAAAAATACTAATTATAGCCCAAATACTTTTAGTATATCTGGCAATGTGCAGGCAATATTTCAAAGAAAAAACTAGGTAGATTATACTGGAAAATTCTATCTTTTCTACAGGTAATTTGAATAATGTAGTCATGGAAATAATGACTGAAAGGAACTACTGGATGTTTAGTAAAATTTACTGTTCAAAGTGGAATTTTCATTATCATCTTGGAGTTCTACAACTTCCCACGGAATATAAATGTTAGGTGAGATTAGGGACACAGTGAATCTATACAGTGTTTTAAGTAGAAAGGTGGTTTACTATTCTTGTTTCATTGTCTTTCTTATGCATTCTGATATTTCAGTTTTCCATTTCCTTCACTGGGCTGTTCTCCATTAACACATGGTTCTCAGCAGTGCTGACAGCCTCAGCAGAGGGCTGCAATACCTTGCTAAGCTCAGTGCTGTGCTGAGTGAGAAAGAGGGTCCTTCTGTATTGTCAAAATCCCCCATACCATACCATACCATACCATACCATACCATACCATACCATACCATACCATACCACACCGCACCATACCGTACCATACCATACCACACCATACCACACTCAAGAACTGGCCACATAGGACGAGACTGTTTTGATTACCCATAATATAAGGATATGGCAGAAGCCAATTTTGCAGATTCTTATGGGACACATATCTAGGAAGGTCTCCCCTCCTTCATTGTGGAAGGGTGCTCAGAGCACCACTTGCATGCATGACTCCCAAACTCCTCTTAGGCCCCAGCGAGCATCTTCACAGCTTTGATTCCATTCCCAGAACTACTAATCTCCCACATCAATATTTCCTGGAACAGGACCACAATGTTGAAAAGCTCACTGGCTGTTGCTGTAGGCAATAATTCATGGAAAATGCAAAGCAGAGAGTTAATATACCTGCAAATGTGGGCACGGGAGCAGGATGTGGGCACCCTCCCGTCTCCACCAGAATGTAGCACGTCAATAGATTCATGCCTACCCCTATTTAAAAAGCTTTTCGGTGTTATTTATCAATTTACATAACTCTTTAAAACCATGGTACAGTAGTTAATTCCTATATTACAGTGAAATCTGTATCTATGGAAGTACATATTACAGCCACATTAATATCACATTAGCTGGTCGTGATTAATGTTATTGCAATGAATGAATTAATAATGATTTGTCTCTTTACCAAGTTGGGTTTTTTTTTCCTTGACATGAAGAGGATCCATGGTATTGATTATCACAAATATAATGGATTGATTCATCATTTATGGGAAAAGAGGTTGCTCTTCCCATAAAGCTTATTCTTTTATTGCTTTTCTGTGTTGTCTTTTTTCTTTCCCCTCTTTTCCTTAGAAGATAGATTGTCTTTGGCAGGAATTCAAACCATCTATGGATCATTCCTAGGAGTCAACTTAGTTTCAAGTACCGTAACTTGAATGCATGCTGTGAGAATGAATGGAAGTCAGATGACTAAATTGTCACACATAAACTGTCAGGAAAGGAGATGGTTATCCTGGATAATGAAGGTCAGGCTTTAATGGCTGCTCCCTGTAGAGTGAGATTAGGTCCTTTGCAGCTATTTAATTGTGTATAAAGGTGAGCAACCAGCATATGTTGTGATGCCCATGTATGCAGCAGCAGCATAAGTTCCAGTGCTGCTGCTTTTGTTCAGCTGAAGGGTAGTGTCCAGATCCTCAGTGAAAAATGAAGTTACTGAAATAATTCTCTTGACTGACAGAAGACTCTTAAGTTTATATGCACCATGTGCATGATTCTATTCTTGTGTGTTCCTTTGTTACTAAGCACTTGGGCTTTTCACCACAACATTTTGTGATTACCTTAGAATTGATAGATTTGCAACTATTTTTCTGCTCTTTATTTAAAGCTAAAAAAAATAGAAGAGATTATTCAATATTTTGGTTTTGTCTTCTGTCTTTATTTTTGCAAAGACTTGATGGTTAAGTCAAAGTTGCAAGGGTACAATGGAGTATAAACTAATAAAGAAGGACTAATTTGTTATATAAAATAATTCACCTTTCTAAGCACTTCCCTTGTGATGCAAATAGGGTCACTCACTCTACCCCTTATAACCGTTTCTAAATTGTTAGTCTAAGAGATCATGCCAATAGATGCAGTCAGGAGCCTCCAGATGGGGAAAAGCTAGAAACGTAGGCAAAGGACTCACAGTGGCATTCAACTGCTCACTGTAGCCACACTGCTTTGTGTCCTACTTTTTTAAAGGTTTGTGATAGAGGAGCAAATTTTTAGTGCTGATGTCCGTTGTGACATTAGGATATTATAAACAGCACACTTAAGGTACACATTTACATGACTGGTGTATTAAATATTTTGCTCTTCTGACTTGAATGATTTAAATTTCACTTCTTCCTCAAACTGCTGATGATAATTTAATGTTTTAAAATCAGATGATACTGAGAGTCATTTCTCAGAGAGAAAAAATTGTAAGTGTACTATTATTTATATATGAAATGTAAGCTAAACAAAAATAATACAACCTTCCAAAATATTGATTGCATCATATCAGCCTCTCTTGCTTTTTCTTACGATTTTCCTTTCTGACATCCACCCAATGCTGATAAAAATTCCTAATATGATCTATCAGTAGTCATTGATGTTATACTTTGCATATAAAACCTGACTTTCCCCACTTTTTTTTCCTGATTTATATAGGGAATCTTTTTAAATATTTTGCAACTACACAAAAAAACCCCAAATAAAAGTAGTATAATAAATTCCAATGGGGAATTCCTGTGAGATTTCCACATCTCTGAAGTTCAAAAATTAAAATAAAATATGACTAGAGAAAGTTCAATTTTCATTTTTTTTCCAAAAGTCAAAAAACCATATGTTTCACTGCAAATCAACATTTTTCTGATAGAGAGGGTCATAGTAAGGGCAATTCCATCTCAAAATGAGAGTTTAGAAATTCATTGAAAACCTATATATTAACAGTAAACCAAACCATATGAATTTTCTTTGAAGATCTAGTCTGATCCTCAAGCTCTGAATCTAGAGTTTGTTTGCAATTACTTTCTGCATTATTTTAAATTAAAGTCATCTAGCACCTGTAAATGAAAATTCAATGTATAATTTTGATGCATGCTTAAAAAACAATTTCAAGATAAATTTTCAGTGGAACATCTGAATTATGGCAGGTTTATTCTAGTAATGTTCATAGTGTGTGAACATCAATGTGTGTTCACACTGTTCCTCAGTGTTTCTTTAAACCTTTTGAGAACAGTTCATTTAATCAAGTTCTCAAAAAGGAGGATCATGTAACACTCTCAGGTACATCCTTGTAAGTAAGTCCAGATTGACACCTCTGGAGATACTTATTGTTGCGAATAAAACACTTTGAAATGAATGAGAAAGGTGCCAGAGTCTTCTCTGGCACTAATTACTCACCCTCTGTTAACCTCTTCTTGTCCAAAATTACTATACAAGTGGCTAGAATCACAGAATATTCTGAGTGGGAAGAGACCCATGAGGACCATTGAGTGAGCTCTTAAGCAAATGGCTCATGTGGGGACCAAACCCATGACCTTGATGCTATTAGTACTATGTTCTACCAACTGAGCCAAACCCAAAGTCACTTAATAGATAATATGCAGACCCTTCAGGACAGATACAAAAATGCATAGTGGTAGGAAAGAAAAGCTTTACAGCTCTCCTCTAATTTTTACACTGTACAAATGATTAAAATCCACTTGTGTCTAAGGAATGTTTTAGTAGTTTTTCATGGTCTTGTGTTTAAAAGGGAAGGAAAGCGTTAGAAACTTACTAGTCTTTTTTAGCAAGATTTATTGGCTCTATTTCTGGTGAAAAGGTTTAATCTAGCCTTATAGAAGTCTCAAGGTGCAGTCTAGAGCATGATCTTCTTTCTTCCTTGGCCTGTGAGCAACACTTTGATAACCAGTATGGTGTGAAAATTGCTTATCTTTTACTTGTCTAGCTGAAAGACAGTGGCAGTGACCCCATGGGACTGTTAGCAACATAACAGGATGGTGGTGGGTGGCCATTTTCTTAGTTTATTTTTAGGGGAAATTATGGGATTTTTGTTGTTGTTATTTTTGTGATTGGTTGGTTGGTTGTTTTGTTTCTTAGGGGTATTGCTTGTTTTGGTTTTGTTTTGCTTTTCTATGTGAACTTCGGTTTTAACACTATTTTCATAGGAGGATGTATACCATTAATCATGCTGGTTTTTGAGAACTAAATATTTTTCTCTTTACCTTTCTCTTTACCTACATTGTCATCAAATTTCAAAATCAATTAAATTTATGACAAAGTCTTGGGCTTTTCCCTTAATTTTGCAATATTTTAGTTACTGCTTTATTCTGTAAACATTTTCAGTTGGATTGTTTAATCTCTGTGGCTAAAAGAAATCAAAAAACATTTCTTCTGCACCTCTTATGTCTTACAGCAACTAGGCATTACATTTAGGATTACATAGAGTCAACGCTGGTGGTTGATGCTCATGCTGTTCTTTCAGCTGCAGACTAAGCCTGAATTACCTTTACCACTGAAAGAGATTACCCCTTTGGTATGAACCTACTCCATAAATATCTGGGAGCAAATTCCCCCTGCCTGGAAGAATGTTGGGGCTACACAAATCCAGGAAGTACCTAAAGCTAACAAAAAATAAATGGCTGAGGTAACTTTGAAGCAAAGTATCTGGAAAGCAGCAGTACACCAAGACATAATGTGAAGCTACAAAGATAGTGAGCTACAAAACAGCCCATCAGCAATCTCAAACATCCAGTATCTACTGCACCATGAAACTTGAGAGACTTTTTGACATCATCATTTTGCTTTGTTTATACCCTATAACTTGATTGCTCATGAAAACTGACAGGAGCCCATGATAAGTGAATTGTCTCTTTCTTCATGGGAATAGTCAAATGAAGACTCATCTGCAAAAGAAAAGAAAAATTTACAAGCCACAGCCTAGGACATAACCTTCCTAGGATGTAATCTTTCTTGACAGAAGAGGTTTTTGAAAGGCTATGGTCTTTCTAAAATAAACAAAATACAAATGCCAAAGGCAAATGGCAATATTCTTATGTTACTTTGTCTTGACTTTTAAGACATCATTCAGTCTAAATACTTTCATTGCATGATTCTTATAAGACTCTTTTAATTTACACCACAATTCTCTTCCTTAAATGTTAGAGAAATTTTGTATTATATATAAACCATACTTTTTTATTTTTTGATTGAGGAATTTCTTAATTTTTCAGGATAAGTATTAAAAAAATTCCTTTATCTCTGATTTTATTTATTATACAAACCTGGAAAACTATTTCTGGAAATGCCAAAAAATCTGGATTTTTGAATAATATTGCTCCACATATGGTATTAATTTATCTTTGTCTTGCCTTCATGAAACACAGAAACAGATGTTGGACATTTCTGGTTTTAAAAGGCCTCTGATCTTACAAAGATTTTTTTCCAGGAATAGGCAGAAATAAGTTTTTAAGCTACAGATCATTTACAAGATTGTTTCTGATGAAGTTTGTTTTGTTAGTAAAATGGATTTCATCCTTTTTTTAGATATTTTCATTTCCTATTGAACTTGCACTGGAAAAAAAATGTTTAAAAGTTGTCCTTTCTGTAGATCAGATTAAACCAGACATGGGATTGGAGAGCTGACCTATATTCATGAGTTTAATTGCCCTAGTGTACTTTAACTTCTTACAGATGTATGATTTAAATGGTTAACCTTTACTGGCTATCTTTACTAATGTGACCTTATCTCTTCATATTCAGATTCTTAAAGTGGATGTTTAAAATAATTGTTGAAAGGTTACATTTTCTTATGCATTTTGTGTGATTTCAGAAGAGGTATTGACCAAGTCTCGTCAATATACATGGATTGATTTGTGTGGTGTTGCCAAGCCAAAATAACTGTAAATCCATCTGAATCAGCCAGATGAGACTTGCATACAGCTGGTTTATATTGAACAGGGCAGTACAAAGCAGCTGGAATTTATTGGTCAACTTGACCTAGTATTTATTAGTAATTTATGTAGTGCAAGGCACATGTTACGTGGGTGTATATCAGCAGATAGATACAAATGCCAAACTTGCCCACAGGTGCTATACATTTGTAATGTGGACAGAGAAAAAAAGAGACGCACCATTTGCTTCTCAACTAACTTGAATTAGTAACGTCAAGGAAGAGGGCCTAACAACTTAATTGCACACCTTTTCCCATGCACAATCTACAAGACTTAAGAACAAGTGTGAGGAAGGATCATTCTATACCCAGATAAACAGATATTGCACATCATACCAACATTTTACAATTGTAGGCGAAATAGTTTCAGTGGGTTTTGCTCTAGATTTTTTTTCCATGCATGTATGTGTAAAGTGATTATAAAAATCCATTCACTAGAGATAAAAACCTTTGAAGTCATTACACAGGATAGCTACAATAATTTTTCATATATTTATTAGCCATGAGGAAACCATGATGGTCTGCTAACAGAGCTTTAAAATGAGGGTGCTAATTGGAGATCTTGAAGGAGATTTCACAGTTCTTCATGTCTCCTGTGGTCATTAACATCCTTGCATGAGACTCAAGTATGGGAAAAAAAAATTAAGAATTCCATAAAATACTACAAAGATTTTTTTCCTAATCTAATGGACTGTTTTAAATTTCAAAGCTAAAACTTGTTTTGGACTGGAGAACTGAAATTTAATACATCAAAGTGCTGAAGTATGACATCAAAACTTTTTTATCCTTTCAAGAAATTGTGATTTTACTGCTAATGATCTTCTCTTTAAATTCCAACAAAATGTGGGAGTTTCTTAATTATATGCATATTGCTAATAATTAACTATTTTAATTTTATTTCTTAGTAAAAAATATGCAAAGAAAGAGAGGAAGGAAAAAAAAATAAAAGCAACCAAACCCCAAAAACTCAGTCTAAAGATTCCAGATTTTCCTATAAGTAAAAATTCAAATAATTTTACACAGAAAATTTACACCTATGTCATTAAATATACATAGAGCTTTGAAAAGCATACTCATAGATCTGCTTTTCCATTCTATAAAAATATTCTCTCACACTAATCCAAATTATATTTGATAATATTTTTCTGATGTTGTCAAGGATTACATGGATCACATATTAGTGACACTAATTTATCAAATTAGTGCAAATTTGATATTGGTGCACTATTTTATCAAATGTGATAAAAATTATTTGAATAAGGTTGAAGGAGATCCACTAGATATTACCAACATTCATCTGATGTTTCCACCTTAAGGATGTTTGCATACTTGTAGAACCTGTAGGTAAGCAAATGCATCAACCCTAAAACACAACTAAGTTAGTATTCATTTATTAATATTAGTGGCCTGATATTCAATTTTTAGGGTTATCAGGACTCAAGAGCTTACATTTAGGGCCTGTACTACATCCTTCATACTGAATAGTTTTCAAAAAGGTAAATCTAAAAATTGAAAAAAGGTCATACCCTGGAAGATTCAAGTTTGGGATGTTTACAAAGTTTCTTAGTGAGACAGTAGTATGGCCAGAGTTTTCAGAGAATAAATTTTAAGGCATTGGATCTTCTACTTCCCATTTCAGTCCATAAATGTCTAAAGGTTTTTACTGAAGAAAAGTGAAAAAAATGAGTCTGAAGTTTCTATTCCACACTTTTTCTTCAAATCTTAAAATTCAGCTTTTTCCTATAGTATGCCAATAAAAATTACTGTTCCTCAAAATAACTGTGTACAGAAGTTAGTTTTAAGAGTGATAAACAAGCACACCACAAAAGCATAATTATGCAATATATTGAAATAAAATACCTGGGCTAAAGGACAGCAGTAAAGTAGTGACAAAAAGTCAAATGATAAAAACCTTACTGAAAGTTTTTTAAGATTTTTTTCTTATTGTTACATGGCAATATAACCATCACATACTTTATTATTTTGAATATCTGTGCAGCGACATTTTTCTCTTAGTGCATTCTTTCTGTGTTGCCTGCTCAGAACACAGGGATATCCAAGTCTTTTTCCTGAAAACACAAGGAAAGACATCAGACAAGGTAACCACCTCCTTCTGAGGGCTTTTCAAGTGAGCTGCATGCTACTTGTCTTGTTCCAGCTCGAGTGTGTGTGTCAGCTACAGCTGGTGATGTCAGGCATAGACCATTATGTATTATTCCCAAGAGTGCTCTGCTCATATGGAGCTACTTTATTTTCAGAAATAACTAAGTAGACTGCAGGTACGAGGGTCTGGCAACCTAGTTTATTTCTTTGGGGTGTCATACAGCACACTGTAGTGTGTGGGTCTAAAAGTGTCTGAGGTAGTGGAAGGAAATAAAATTATCTCCAAAAACAGCCTGTTTTTTCCCCGCCAATATGTTATATAACCAAAGGCATAAAGGGGCCGAGTTTGCACACATGGACAGGAAGTTCATAAATTTTTATTCTAGCTGGTTTTTTTCCCATTAGTCCAGAGTGGGAATGCTGTTTGGATTCTCAAGGTCCTCTCTGTTAATTTATAGTATGAACTGGTATGGTTGACTCTCCATGAAACAAAGAAAACCAAGCCCCAAACAAACAAAAATATTCTTACTCAAATTTTTCAAGTCTAATGTAAAACCGATGTTAGAAAGAGACACTTGGCCAGTTGGCATTTTGAATGCCTCCTTAGCATTGCACTGATGTTTTACAAGGAGCTTTTAAAAAGCTATGTCAGAAGAGAAGCCACCTTGTAGAAAAAATGAATACATGCAGAATAATTATTTTTGACCATGAACCTTTTTACAAAATTCTCACTGAGATGTTAGCTAGCTTGCAATTGTGTGATGGTTTATGAAATATCCATACAAAATGTCATAGAAGAATTAAACAAGATGAGAGGATCTTGTAAACATGTGGCTCATGAACAATCTGTTCAGTTCCTCTTTGTTCACCTAATATAAGATACAGGTGCAGCCACATCAGCTGTATTTCTCTTGGTGTCCAAATAAGTTCAACTTTTTTTTTGGTTCAGTGCTGTATATAAACTCAGTAAAAATTATCACCTCTCTCAAACCCAAAATCTAGTTCTTGTTCGTTCCAATTTTCCAATTGCTCTAATTTTGCAATTAACTTAGTTACTTTTCTCACTTTTCTCTTTAGTTTTAATAAAAATTACATGCTTTAAGATTTGATTAGCATTTCAGTTACAGAGGTTCATTGTTGCTCTACTCTCCAAGGCTCCAGGTAGACCCATCTCTTATCATATTAAGAAAGTAGCATGTTAATGTAAGAGCTGTGCCAAAATAAAAACACAGAGCTAGTACCAGTCAGTTGAAAATTAAAAAAAAAAAAAAAAAGAGAGAGAGAGAGAAGAGTAAAAATTAGACAGACATGCTTGTTCTTTTAATACTGTGAAGCAAATATCCAGAGAACATGTGTTCTAGGGAGTGAATGAACCCTTGCAGGTCTAAAGATTAATGTGTTTATCTCATTCAGGTATTTCCAGGGCTCATATAGCCTTAGTGACTATGTCTATATGAGCAAATAAAGCACACTGAAGGTATAGGCCTGAGCATTGGCCATCATTTGTCCCTGTTCTTGAAGTGCTGGCACACAGACTGGAATGTTATTTTCCATGTCAGGTAGCACTCTCTTAGATAGTGTTAGCCCATGACTTGGGGGACAGTGTGTGATACTGTCCATCCCTGGTAAGATGTGTGGATGAGGCCACTCCCTTTTGGGTGGTAAATTTACACCCTAGTTTACATAGGAACAGAAAAACTGAGATGCATCACTTAGGATCAGACAGAAGGAAAGAAGGAAGGACTGTAAAATTGCTCTGAGATCTTTGAAGTGTAAGAACAGAGTACATGTTCTGAGGAAAGAATAATGATGAGAGCTTTTTCATCACTAATATTTTTTCATTTTAGTTTCCTACACATCTTTTAGATGGAAAAGATAAATTTTAGAGCTACAACATATTTTAAACTAACATTTACCTGCTGCAATGCAAGTATTATTACAAGGTTAAAAATATTTAGTCATAGACCTTGAAAAATCTTTTCCTCACTATCTAATTTGGGAATGAAATTGAGAAAGAAATATTGAACAAAGGTTTTTCAGTGTTATCTACAACTATTGGTACATTCTATACATAATTGTGTCAAGTAAGATCCATTACACAAACTGGAATTTTGCACTTTATAAATTGCACTACTTTAATCTAAATTAATTTTCAAATATTCTGCCAGATTTTGTTAATTGGATTGACGAGGTAAATTGGGTACCACCGTTTCTCTTAGGCTTGTTAGCAATGACAATCAATGTAAGAAAATACAGCTTCAGAAAATAGTCTGAAAGGCAGGGTCTAAGTGCCAGCTTACAGCGACCTTTTGGATTGACTAGGATCTCTTCTATTGAAGCATTGTGAGGAGAATCCTGTCTTGTATCACTGGGCAATAAATCCAAATCTGAAAGGACTAAGTAAACATTACTGCTGCTTCTAGATGCAAAGTGAATCCTCCACTGAGTAGCAACATCCAGAACTACACTCTGTAACTGCAGAAAAACCAAGAGTGTGTTTAACAAAATTCTGGCAGGGCTGCAGGGAATCACAGCTTACCCAGGAGACAGACAAGCTAGGTTAGTTACCCAGGGGACAGACAGCTAAGTTAGTTACCCAGGGAGCAGATAGCTAGCTTAGCAAGAGCCCATGGTCCAGCTCCTAGGCTTCCAAAACTAAAATATCATATAATTCTCACCCAAGAATTGCTTAATAACATTTTGAGGATGATAGTTATAACAGTTCAGTTTACCTGCTGCAAAAGGCAACAGAAGAGAGTCCACACTTACAAAGTTTATGTGTTGGTGTGTAAATTCCTATTTTCCTTTATTAACAACCGCTGAAGGCTAATTTCTCAGCAGAAATCATAATTTTATCCATTTTTCATGCTGTGCTTTAATCAGGGCTGCATTTAGAGGTTGGGAAACCTCATCAGTGAAAGAGTGGCTGCTTTGATTGTTTTTGATAGAATGCTTTAATTAGGTCACCACAAAAATTGTGTTTTAATAACCTATGTCATTACTGAACAGAGGCGATTTAAATTCTGCTATAAAGAGGTTTCTACAGCATCAGACATCTGCTCTAAAACTTACTGTGGCAATATAATCACTGTATTGCATATACAAATTTGATTATCTGGAACTTCCTGAAATTATTTCCATCTGATTAACCCAGGGACCTTATCTTCAAGTATTGGTGTTGTATATATTGACCAAAATTTTAACTAATGTCAGATATTACGGCCTATAATCACAAGTTAAGTGGAGGATGAAGAACAGTATTTCTGGTATTAGTAAGTTAGTGAGTGATCATTTAATTCATGCTAAGATGACAGCAACCAACAGATCTGAAATTTGCAAACTTCTATCCCGTTACACTTCTGAGCTGTATTTTTATTTTATTTTAAACAACCTTAGTACTAATCACTGTTAACGGCATGGGGTGTTGTTGTTTTTTAATTGCCAAGGAAACATAAATAGTAAAATATGTGGCATTTTAATGTATCCCTTTGCGGTCCAGAACGATAAGACCTTAATGTGTCATCCAAATTTAAAGTGAGATCACTGGGTAATGGGGTACATATGGTGATCCTAAAAGAAAAGGTTACTATGGAGAATAATTAAAAAGCCCTTTTAAAAATTATTTTTCTGCTTAGGTATTAGTTTCAGATGTAAAGAGGGATTTACTTTTCATTACCAGATGTATTGTCACTTTAGATTCTGCAAATTTGTTGTTTGGGAGACTATCATTAAAATATGTCTTGACCGCAATATGGAAGCCTCAGCTTTGATAGGACTATCCCATCCATATCTAAATCTTTTTCCTCTGAATGAATGACCTGTGGAAGAAAAAGGAAGACAATGAGATTAGCTATATATCTTCTGTAGTGCTTTGTGAATTAAAGGACAGGCAAGTGACTTGATATTTAATGCCCAATTTTATCCTTTCATCCTTTTGAAGCACCTAACTGCAGCTCAGGCCAGTTAAGGACCATATCACCTCTAGAAGAATCCAATTCTCTGCTCTCTGTAACAGATACTTGTTTTTAACTTAAATGACTACATCAGCATTTAATAGGGGTGAATCTATGCCTCACTGCTTCAATTTTTCATCTGCTAGTGACAGCCTCAGATACTGACGTATGATGGTTAATTAATGCATAGGATGTCTTGCAATATACATTAAAAAGTACCCAAAATTATTATTCATTATTACAGTTACTGAGATAACTGCTGATATCATAACATACAAGAAGAAAACAGTGTTTTGTTCTGGACAAAACTCAGTCATGTTTTTACTGCTAACTGGTACTACAGTTATGATCTGGAGCTACAAAGACTCAGACACTGGAAATTATCTTTTCAACCCAGACTATGATAAATCCTCAGTAACTTCTTCAACATGTTAAGCATGTTTTCAGGGGAAACTGTGTGAAAGTCCCAACTGGAGGGCCAAAAATCTTGCACTCTTAGTTTCCCCTTTAAAATTTTTTGTCTGGCTGTTCATGATGAAAAACTGGTTGGGAGGATTGTGGAGGGGATCTAAGGTATGGCACACAGGAAGCTGAACTGAGATGTCATGAGCTCGAGAATGCATGAATGAGTGGACAGCTACATTTCTTTTGAACTGTTGAGACAATGGCAAAGATTTTTTTTTTTTTTTTCCCAAGTAGGAGCCCATATTTTTCAAATTATTAGGGAGATGATAGTGGAAGAAATCTATTTGATTTACCTTTCTCACATTCAAGTAGAAGGTGACAGAAGTCTACTACATGCAGAACAAGACTGGTTCTAGATTTTCAATCAGATATAAGTTTCTCTCACAAAGACACAGAGAAACTAGGAAACAGTTTAACCATCCTCTGTCTTAAATCTGTTTTAGAGACTAGAGAACATTTCATGCATTTTAACAGTGAAGAAATGGAAGCCTGAATATGGAGAACACATCTTCATTTGATTTTGAAGTATTAAATAAATAAAACACAGAAATATCTGCATGCCCCTAAGTATATGCAAAAGAATATAAATCTATTAGTAGGGTCTTTATTTCCAAAATTATTCTGAATTCTTTCCCCAAATATTCAAATTTTTATAGCAGAAATCAATCAGTGACAGTATGGCTTTATCATGGGATCAAAACTAGACTATTAGAATCAAGTTCTGGGTTGCTGACATCACTATACACACACACACACACACATATATATATCTCGTTGATTAATTTGTAATGTGGAGTTTATACTTCAGTAATTCATTTTGGCATTTTTTCTGGTGTGAGGACATAAGCTCCTTATAACAGGTATGAAAAATAGAGTTCCATCAGCATGAAACAGGTCCTGTGAAGTAACTGAATTTTAAATTAATTTACATAACTAGTGTGATACAGTGGGTAACCTCCAATACCATCCAAAGAAACTTCAGGGCCATCAAATGTGCTTCGCAAATAATTTATCTCTACTGTTCAGTTTTGTCAGATAAATAACAATTCTTCATAAAATAAAGCTAAGATTCACAGACAAGTTGAACAGAACCACTTTTCTGAATTGGCTTTCAAGCAATTTCTTGGGTCTGATCTTTAAAGATTTTGGCAGAAAAAAAATCTCAAATTATGTAAAAGAGAAAAAAGGAAGTTTTCAGTCTTTCTGTTTTCACTTTTCTTCCTCTCTCAAAAAAAAAAAATTGTTGTTATTTTCATTAGAAATTACTCTTTTTGCCTAATGAGTGCAATGTTTGTTCTACTATTCTTTCAATTTATTTCTTTTTTGGAATGGTCACCATATTCCAGAGTTGAAGAGAACAGCAGTTAAATGTAATGCCCAATCATAAACCCACTTTCTAAAGTACATATCACTGACATATTATGATGCATTGCATTATTGTACTGTATTTGGCTGAGACAGAGCTAATTTTCTTTACAGTAGCTAACATGGAGCCATGTTTCAGATTTATAACAAAAGCACCACTAATAATTCAGGGATGTTTTAGTTACTGCTGAGCAGGGCTTGCACAGCTTCAAGACCTTTTCAGCTTCTCCCTCCACACCACCAGTGAGAAGTCTGAGGCTGTACAAGAAGTTGAGAGGGTAGAGAGCTGGGACTCATGACTGCAGATGACTCAAGAGATATTCCAGAATGTATGGCATCATGCTCAGGATATGGAGCTGGGGGAAGAATGATGAACAGGGGTGCACTCAAAGTGGTGGTGTTTATGGGTGAGATGTCTGAACACCTGCCTGCACATGGGAAGTGGTGAATTAATTTAGTATTTTGCTTTGCTTGCATGTGCAGACTTCACTTTATTTATTAAGCCATCTTGATATCAACCCACAGGTTTTCTCACTTTTCTCTTCCAGCTCTCTCCTCCAACCCTGCTCGGGGGAGGTGAGTGAGCAGCTGTGGGGGCTTAGTTGCTGGCTGGAGTTAAACCACAACAATTCTTTTCATGTGTTAGCTGCCCAATAATTTTTACACCTGCATTATGTCTGGAAAAGAAACAGAACTTTTTATTTCACCTTCAATGAGTAGTTCATTTTGCTCTTTGAGTCCTGTGGCACCATACACTCTATCTAGGTGAGTGTGATGGCTGACTTGAAGGGGTCTTCTGCTTCATTTATGGCACATGCAAAATTCCATGGTTCCAGTTCAGGTAAGATGTATAAAGCCCATTCTATCTAACATAGCTAAACATAAATAATGTATATTGAGCCACTGCATACCCACTTACAAAATATTTTCATGATTGTCTTAAGTGCTAAGTAAAATAATTTCAAAATGTTCAAAACCACTATATGAAATACCACAATATTGAAAAATGGCTTCAAGGAAAAGAAAACTTTTAAATCATCCACTTTAAAAAGGCTATGGATTTTTTCCTTTGTGCAGGGTCTAGCTTATGAAATATTCTGAGATAAGCATATGATGGAGAAAAGGTCTAGATAGATGTTACCCATTGCATAGTTTCCAATGAGGATCTTTCAACAAGAACATATTATAACATTTCCTTTTGATAGGACTACAACATAAAGTATGCTTACTAACCCCAGTGACAAGTGAAGTGCAAGGGCAGAAGAAGCCTGCTGTAGTCATATCACCACAACAGTACACCTGCTCTCTCTTATTTCCGCTTTCAAATATGAAGTAGCTGTGCATAGCAGGTAGGCTAGAATGAATTTCTTACATCTGTGCACTCATGTGTTTGGGGTTTTTGTGTTTATTTTGGTTTCTGTAAATTACTTATTTAGGTCTTTATAAAGGCAAAAAATATTGCAAATGCTGATCATAAGGTCAACGTGCAAAATCCCTCAATGTCACTCCTTTGAAAGGAGAACCCATTTTCACATATTGACACTTCTAAGACAGGTAACCAAATGGCTTTCAAAACTTTCCAATTTATAAATGTCAATGACCTAAACCATCCATAAAATAAGAATTTTATTAATCGCCTTTTTTACACTCCTTTGACAAATTAGGAGCTTTAGACTTTTATATCAATCCAAAAATTTATGAAACTTTATTAGATGCATAAAGAATAAGGAAAGTGAGTAATTATTAAGGCTTTATCTGTATTCTCAATGAATAATTTCTTCTGCATTTACCAACATTAATAAAGAAAAATTTTAGAACCCCAAAATAATTGAGATTTTTATGAGAATAAGAGAAAAGTAAGTTACTGGGGAACAACCTGAGTGTCAGAGGCTTTTGGAAGTAGATATCTACTAGTGGAAGATGCATCATAAATTTAAGAGAGTTCAAGTGAGGAAAGCCTGTAGGGATTGTAAGATATTAATATATGTTGTCTTCAGAAATCATATCGGTAAGACAAGGTAATGACAGATAAATTCACTAATACAAGCAGATCAGACTAAACTGAAAATAAAGTTTTAAAATTCCTAAAATGTCATTATGATGGCTAGGAATGTGTTCCACTTTCTCTTAAAGTTCATTTTGATTACTGTGCTAACCAGTGGTTAATCACAGGAAACTTTTAAAATCTCATAATGCAATAGTCTGGAACCAAATTTTATAAGTCAGCCAAGAAAGAACCAGATACACAGACTCCCCATGGCAAAAAACTCTGGGAACACTTTCTATTTCAAGAAACTAGATGAATACTCTCACCAAATTTAAATAACGGAAAAGCTTAAGTGTGTATTGCATTTTGCTTTACACTGAAATTACTTACTAAAGGAAAGGAAAATAGAGAAGAGCCATAAGTAACCAAGAATAGGTAAATGCAAATTATGCAGGTTTTGGGCTGTAGCTGTAAAAGTATTAGCTACATGACTAACAAGGAGGCAAATAAATGTCAGAAGTGTGCACATGAAATTATAAATAGCTGTATTTTCTGACTGTGACATTCCGGCTTTCAGTGACAACTATGATATTCCTTTACTTCAGTGGCTTTAGTGAGGCTACATGAAGTTTCTGTAAAGATAATAAATACAGTCTTGTCCTAGGCATGAAGTGCAAAAACCAGAAAGTTAGGCAGATTGAATAATCTTTGATTAAATAACGTCTTACTAAATGATAGCTCAGCCTCTTAAACATACAAGCAGCATTCCACAAGCCAGTGGTCAGACTGATGTTTCACCTTATTATGCTATAGATAATGATATTTATCAATGATAAAGAAACTTGAGTTTTCAGGATGTTCTAGTTAAGTCATGGAGCACAAAGATGCAGAATTCTGCAGTGATGATTGGATGTTTACAGAATCATAGAACCAATCAAGTTGGAAAAGATCTTTGAGATCATTGAGTCCAACCTATGCCCTAACACCACCTTGTTGGGTAGACCATGGCACCGAGTGTCATGTAAGTCTTTTCTTAAACATCTCCAGGAATGGTGACTTCACCACCTTCCTGGGCAGCCCATTCAATGCCTAATCACCCTTTCTGTGAAGATCTTCTTCATCATGTCCAGCAAAACTTCCCCTGGCAGAGCTTGAGACTTTGTCCTCTTGTTCTATCCCTGGTTGCCTGGGAAAAGAGATGGACCCCCACCTGGCTGCACCCTCCTTTCAGGGAGCTGTAGAGAGTGATAATGTCTCCACGGAGCCTCCTCTTTAGGCTAAGCCCCAGCTCCCTCAGTCACTCCTTATCAGAGTGTTCTTTGTGTCTTAGAGCCTCCCTCTGCCTTGTTGCCCTTCTCTGGACACATTTCAGAATCTAAACATCCTTCCAAAACTGGGGGGGCCCAGAGCTGGACACGGTTCAAGGTGCAGCCTCACCAGTGCAGACTACAGAGGAAGAGTTGCTTCTCTGCTCCTTCTGGCCACACTATTGCTGATACAGGCCAGGAAGCCATTGGCCCTCTTGGCTCATGTCCAGCTGCTGACAATAAATGCCAGGCTGCCAGATTCTTTCCTATCTGGCTGCTGTCCAGCCATTCTGTCCCCAGCCCATAGTGCTGCACAGGGTTGTTGTGTCCAAAGTGCAAGACCTGGCACTTGGTCTTGTTAGAGCCCTCTTACCCTCCAGCAGATCAATCCTTCCCCCCCATCTCATTCCATCTGCCAATTTTCTAATGGTAGACTCGATCTCCTCATCCAGATCATCAATAAAGATATTAAACAGGTCTTGACCCAACATTGGTGCCTAGGGGACATCGCTGGTTACTAGCTGACATCTGGATACAGCGCCACTCACCACCACTAATTGGGCCCAGCCACCCATCCAGCTCTTAAGCCAGTGAAGGGTTCACCTGTCCAAGTCATGAGCTGCCAGTTTTCCCAGGAGAATTCTGTGGGAGCCAGTGTCAAAGGCTTTGCTGAAGTCTAGGTAGACACATCCACAGCCTTTTCCTCATGCACCAGGTAGTTAACAAAGGCATCTTAGTGATCACATATTCTATTCCTTATGTTGCTATTCTAAGTTGCTATAGAAGAAAAAAACACAATATATTTTGAAGAAGTTGGGTCTTTAAAAAAAAAAGAGTGAAAAAATTGCCTATGTTTGCTGCTCCAGAGTAGAACAGGGAAATGTGGAAACAATGTCTTTAACAATGTCTCAGATTCACTCTGGATTTAGAATTTTTTCTGTTGGCCTGGAGCCACTGAATAATATACAGATATAAAGCATTGGTGAGTACTGGATGTCTGTGAATCATGTATATATAACAAGATGTATGTGGATTCCAGGACACATCCCCTGTATTTTATGCTAAAAGCCAAGCCTGCCTGGCTTCCACGCATGACTTTTGCAACAATGAACTGTATTTTTAGGGTCACAGTCTGAATGAAACACTGTACCTCCATGTTTGCAGACCCCTTGAGGAAAGATCAATCCATTCTTCTATTCTAATTTTTTTTTTCTAAAATACAGTAGAAATGGTAAATAATAATGATAATAGTGATAATAAAAAGGAACAAAATCTGAAGTCATGCACAATACAATTACTCACCCCCTGGTGACCGATGCCAGACCTCCCTTCCCAAACCCAGACTGGCTACCCTTCTTGGTAAATCCCCTCAGTTTATATAATGGGCATGAGGTTCTACAGCATTGAATATCCCTTTGGTCACTTCAGGTCACCCATTCCAGTTACGCTTGCCCCCAGCTTCTTTTGTGAACCTCCTCACTGGCAGAGCATGAGACAAGGTAAAAAAATGTTTTCAACTTAGGATAAAGATGACTTAGCAAAACCAACACTATTCCCATTCTGAATCCAAAACACATTACTGCAGCGGCTATTGGGCAGAAGTTACCTCTACCCTAGGTGAAATCAAGACAAAGTTTGGCTGTAATGAAATTGAAAACCCCAACATAAATTATTCAGTTATTTTCCCATCAAAACTAAATGTAAATCAAGGTTTTAAGACTTGTGCAAGTATTCATCTCTACTTGCACAGATTTCCTTTTCTCTGATCTGCAGAACCCACCCCTGAAATGAGATGGAGCCCATGGGGCAGGCTGTGGGTGGAGGCTTGTTAGGGCCACTAGTGCTCATCAGCACCTGCAGGTACTCCCAGTCACCTTTTTCATAATGATTATGCCTCCAGCTGCAAAAAGAACAAGAAAAAAACACTAACAAGTATATATATTTTATAAAAAATAAACAGCAGGAATATGGGCAAAATCTGACAGGTGGTGGCTGACCATCTGATTTTTTTTAATATGAGAATATGATTTGGTTAAGAGAGCTTCATCTGCTGTGTGGCAGATGAATGAACACAAAATCTGATCTATTTGACTAGTATGGAAGCATTATACTGAATTTTGTCTGTCCTTTTCCTAGAAATGAATATGTGATCATGAAGAATCAGGTGCCCCTTATTTTGCTGGTTTTTCTTAAGGTAATACAATAATTCAGCATTGTTCTTTTTTCCTCTGAAAGTAAATGTATTGATGAGCCACTTCAAACAATGCTAATCAACAGTCTGAGAAGCCTGCAAGATAGAACATTGACAGGCAAGATACTATTACTAATTTATTTGTCTCTTTATGGTTCAGTTAGAGAAATATCTTAGGGAGTGCAGCACATGTCAGTGTTGTCAGATGTTACACCGTAGCTGTCATAGTTTTGACTGATGTACAAGCACTACCTGCTCATGTTTGCCCTTCCTTTCTGTGGAGTGCTCACAGGTAAGACAGCTTGTTGGTAATTTTTTATTTAATGCTTTCAGTATCTGCAGCTGCTGTTTTGTTGAAAGTTCTGACAATGAGAGATTCCATGCACCAAGATTCCCAAGATTTCCTCTGCAAGGGTTTCATCATGTAAACAAGGTTTCCTCTGGGATTAGAATATGACTCGCATTTTTTTCTGATGCCTAGTGGCTATAACTGTTTATGTTTTCATTTATTAGGAAATACCAAAAGAAATGAAATCACAGAAATTAAGGGTGCAAACGTTTTTGCACTGCTCAAGAAAAGGTAATTTTCTTTTCAAAAGTTTTTTTTTCTGAAATAGACATGTCCTAAACCTCACCTTACACAGACAAGCACATCCTAATTTGAAGACTTCTATGCAAAAAATAACTGCAGCTATGTGTCCAGGGAGGTCTGACATTCGCAAACTTTAATCCTCTCTCAGACACAATTGCTGAATAAAAAAGGAGGCATTACTGTTCAGAGTGCATAACCAGATGAAGCCTTTAAACATGGCAAACATTTATTTCTTAATACAACAGAGCAACAATGAAGAACAAGAATGTTTGTGAAAGAAGGGCTCAAAAATAATCTTAGGCTTGGAAGCCAAATAAGCTTTGTGAATGGCAGTTCAAGTTGCAGTGTAGGTGTTCCAGGAAACAAAAGGATGTTGCTTCTAGATGCAGAAGTGAAACCTTTTCAAAATGTAGAAAGCCATTCTAGACACTACAGAAACTACAGAAAAATTTCAGCATCCTGTCTTAAGGCTATTTCTGCAGTGTGGTCCAGCCAGTGAATCCTAGGAATTGAAGGAAATATCCATATCTTGAAAAATGTTTTAAAATATTTTTCTCTAATTATGGAGTTTAATTTGGAACAAAAATTCCCTTTTGCTGTATTTGTCCATATCTTTCTCTCTCCCCATCTTTTCACCTGAGCAACTGGTTCCACTCTTAGGTTAGCAAAGGCCAATGGAGCAGAGAGCAGATGGGCAGCATTTCTCAATGATCACTCATTTACTTATTGAAAAATTACAAATGGAGGTGTTGTGCAAAATCAGTTTTATTTCTTTTCCTCCAAGAGACTTGAAAAAGAGACTTTTAGAGATATTTTTCTGGGGTTTTACGTTTTTGTTTAGTTGGGGGGTTTTGGGTTTTTTAAATTTTTTTTTAAACTCTGTAATACCAGTTTTGTTATTCTGAGACTATATTTGCCTCACCAGGAGCCACTTTTCACTCAAAGATATGTGGTTTGGCCACATCTCTTCAAGGAACTATAGAATCTCTGTGGTTTCTATGAACTGTAATGTTTTCAGGATATCTGCTGTGAAAATCATGCATCCACAAGAACTGAAGCTCTCTGGCAATCCCTTGAGGTAAGCAAGTCTGCATTTTGAAGTGGGAGTGGGAACAGTGATGAAAACATGGGCATTTTTGTAACACGTGCATGCAGGTCTATTGAAAATTTATCCAGTCTCTGGGCATTGCTTCTAATAGCAATGTACAATGAAAACGTGATTGGAAACATTCATAAATGAATATTAATAAAGAATGAATAATATCTGCAGTACTGGCAAAATATGGAGACACAGAAGAAAAAAAGACTAAGTTTTACCCAGAGTTATAGCTGTTGCAATTCAGAATGGATTTTTTAATGCTAGCTCAATAATCTTAATTTAGTCTTAATTTATAAGCATTTACTTAACATTCTGAATTTTCTTCCTTCAGGTATGAAAAACAGAGTAACTCTGTTAAAATGTTTGAGGCAGAATTTGGTCTTGGTATCTTTCATTCCTTTCAGAAACTTTATTGACGTTTATTTCTTGAAACTTAGGTAAGGCCCTGATTTTAATCTCTCACTAAGGCCAGCAGTGCCTTTACCGGCTATTTCTGCTACAACAGCACCTCAACAAGTGCTTACATTTCACTGAAGGAAATGCAGCATAAGGATTTGTTTACAATTAAACACAAAGTCGCATATATTTGAGGAAGGAATGAATTTACATATATGCTTAAGTGCTTTGTTGAAATAAGACCAGCACAGTAAATGTATGTAAAGATAACAGAATATAGGAGAAAATCCTCACCACATGGAAACTGAAGTAACATTCCTAAGCCAAACAGAGCTTTACTGTAGGATTTGATGGTAAAGACATAAACTGAGAAGCCATTCCGGGCAAATCTGAGTGAGCTTTATGTGTGTGTATCTCTTTTGGTGTCTTTGCTGTTGTAAGCTGTTAAATACATATTGGTGTTTAGCTGAGTTGAAATTTAGAGTGGCATATTTGGAAGGACCTTAATAAAGATGTCTTACTCTTTTAAATAACCACTTCTTAACAATAATGACAGATGCAATATTTTAAGATGAGAAACTCAGATATTTCAAAATTAATTTTTCACACTGAAGAGGAAATATGAAAAGGTTTTCCTTAAGCCATTGCTATTACTCTCATTAAATGTATTTTTTTTGTAATATTCCTAGAAGATCCTGACTATAAATAACTTTAGAATGAAACAGTGTCACAGAAGCAAGACTCTACTCAATGAAAAAAGACCATGGACAATGACATGTTAAAATAGGGCTTCTCCATTTAAAAATATTATAAGTGACTTTATTACATCATTATGCCCCCATTGCTTAGGTAAGAAACAGTCATGTTAAATCTTTGTTAATGAAATAAAATTACAGAAGAGTTGCACAGCTGCACATGCATTATAATGTTCTGTGAAGTAAAATATTTCATATCCTTTTTTTTTTTTTTCATAATCCACAAGACAAAGTTTTAATGGTATACATTTTCACTGGAAGTTGTTGGATTATTTTAATTTAGTCATACTTAAATATTAGCTGAAAGGTAATGTTAATATTGGCAGGAGGAAGGTTATTTCTGTGGAAAAGGAGCAATCCTGCAGTCTGTCAGTAAGGTGTGTCTCAAGATAAAGGCTAGCAAAATTCTCCAAGAAAGGTGATGCAACAGGTGAAAGCCTGACTGTAGCAACTGAAGTCCAATTCTTCTCAGTTTCCAATTGATCAGAAAGATTTCAGGTAGATTTCCCACCATGTTGTAGGGCACAAAACTTCTCTGGCTATTCAGAGTGATTTCTATTATTGCTGGCATATTGATGTCCACTTTGAAAGCTAAGACAAATTTTAATGGCATAAATAATGAAAAAGGAGAGAATTCAAGACAGGGCTAACATAATAGACTATTTATTTGTAAAGCTCTTACTAGATATGTTTTATGAAGGATATCTTCACAGCAGCACATTCATATCAGTTCAAGGATATAATTAATAATAATAATAATAATAATAATAATAATAATAATAATAACAATAATAACCATAGTATTGAGGCCACTGTATGGGAAAATCCTGCTAATTCTAATGCATGTAGCTTTCTCTGAGCCCCTTCCTGCCTCACATATAGGCATATTTTTATTAAGATAAGGAGACTGTGAGCTCAGATCTTTGTTCTAAACCAGCAGCTGCTATGATTAGTGTGGGATTTGCATATCAACATCAGCCTGTATTAGAGGTATTTTTTTTTTATAATTCTTTTGGTATATGCTCATTGGGAATACGCCCCTTGATTCCTTTTCCAAGAGCATACCATGGCAAGGGCTGCCAGGAATGCCACAGGCAAGGCAGCCACAGAGCTAGCAGATTCTGAGGAGAGCTGCATTAAGGCAATTCTCTCCCATTGGCACCAGGAAGCTGGAATTCAGAGAAGGCCATCTAAAATAATCAAAGCATTGAGAAATGAGATCTGTAAGCAATGTTAAGAGAGATAAACATACGTGCTTTTCAGAAGAACTGGTTGAGTGGGAGGACAGGGAACATGAAAGCAATTTTACATAAAAACAGAGTGTAAAAATAGATATTCTAAAAGGAAAAAAATCTTGATTTAATTAACTGTAGCTCACAACAAAGGAAGGAAGGATCCAAAACCTGCAAATCTACACAGGTGGTGCTATTAAAAGTAGAATTTGTTCATTGCAGACAGTATGGAAAATAATAATATATTATAAAACACAAAATAAAACCAAAAATGCACATTACCTACATAGACATAAACCAAACACAGACACACATATATAAGACAGATATATAAAATGTCATATTGTGGATTCTCAGGATTGCATTTTTTATTGTGTTTGGCATTGTACCAAATTAATTTCTCTAAAAATATTGTACTGTTTGTTTTCTCTTATATCTGTTTACATAAAAACTTGTCTTGTATTTCTTTATCATTACTGAATAGTCTACAGGTTTTTTTTCTATTCTGTTAGAATAGCCCATGGAAAAAAAAGCCTTTGAAATGGTTAAAACTCATACAGTGTTTGGACATATGAATACAGTATATGTAATAAAATTCAGTAATATTATTAATATAGAATGATGAAGCCTGTATAACCTAAACTCTGGGATTAACATATCATTTTGCATTTTGAGGGCATTTTTTCTGCTACATTTCATGGGGTTTAATGTTATCTTAATATGTCATATTATCATTTGACCAGTCTAATTTTCAATTGATACAGCTTTTATTAAAATATGAAAAGGCAATTCTTATATATACTATTTTTATGTGTTAGGTTACCTTTTACAATGTCTTATAATGTTCACACTTTAATTGCAGAATAAGTCTATCAGTTAAAAATAGGACCAAATTTTTCAGTTTGTTTATGTTCAATGAAGTGTGATTACATGTGATTTTTATGGCATTGATTCAACTAACGAGCTATTGAACATTATCTGTGAAATTTCAGCATCAATGGAAAACAGGTTTTGCTCATTTTTTTTGCACATTACAATGAACAAAAATTCTATCTCCTTAAGAGAGGTCCAGAATCTTTACTCTCTCTGAATATCTCCCAATGGTATCTGAAACATAGCTAGCACTCCCTATATGGAGATTAAATAAAATAAAATTTATCCTCAGATAAATATCAGATGGGGATCCTAAGACCCCCTTCAGGATCCATAAGCAACAGTCAAGAAACTATCTTCTGTGTATTAAAATTAGAAATGTAAAGAGATGTAAATATCTAAGAAAGAAATTTGGTATTTTATGTAAGTAAAACTATATAAATCACATATAAGAATATACATTGAATTTTTAGAGATATTTACTTGGTCTGCTTCCAATATTTTAGCTGATATTGCCTTAAAGAATTTGAATTGGTTTAGAAAAAAATATCCAAAGTTTGTTCTTTATGTAAATTTCTGGCTGGAAGAGAGTACAAAGTAGTGACAGCATTATTTGTCAATGTCCTCCAGTGATTGTTAGCAATGCATTCTTGCACATATTGTTTCAGACAAAAAAATTAGTATTTTGCATTAGCAGAGGATAATTAGGCAATAAGATACAAAAGAGAGTAGGGTTATCATGAGATAAACACACACATGGGGTGTTATGAGGCACAGCCAAGTATCTGCAATCCCTCCAGGGTATGATTATCTCGTGATAACCGCACACCCTGGAGTTGCCTTATTGCTATTATAAAATATCTTTATTATAGGAAGAAATGCACATTTTTGTGCTGAAAGAAGACGAAGGTGGCAATTTAGAATGCTGAACAGCAGTTTCAGCTGAGCTGTGTGGTTTACACAGATTAATCTATCCCATTGGAATGTTTCCTCAGCCAAAAAAATGTTCCCTAAATCCAAGCAGTCATAATCTGTAGTGATGTGCAGCTATTTGGAGTATTTGACAAATTCCCTCCTTGGTTCTTATGCTGTTCATTTGACTGCAACATATGCACACAACAATATGAAGAGATGGAGAGGTGTGAACAGGACAGTGAACATTCTGAATACTTAAAATATTTCTAAAGTCTGGGTTCTTCTGTTTTACTTTTATGCAAACTCTGTGTAAACTCTGGAAAGCTTCAGAGAGTTGAATAATGCATCTAAAGCTAATTGAAAACTATTGGGAGATAGAAGTTACGAAGTACAAACAATGCCAATAGAGCTTTAAAAGCTGGGCAACTGATGAGCCAGGGAGAAGTGAGAAGCCCCTTCCAACTGGCATGGTTGTTTTTCTAGCAGGCATAGAGAGGTGATGCCAGAAGGGGAAAAGACAGCTGGATAAATACACACTGGCTTCTTTGTATGAAACTGGAGTTTCGTCCCTGTCATCAGTGGACAAAGGCCATGAGAATACTTAGCACTAGTCCTATGCCTAATAGCTTTGTCCATGTGAGTGGCCTCTCTGAATTTGCAGCCTTGCTTCCTCTCTTTGTAGGTACCATTAGGGAGCAAAACCAACTTGGTCAGGCTCAAGGTCAGTGTTAACTGTTCTGATGACATGCTCAAAAGAAACAAATCTTGTCCCTATATCTGCATTTCAACAAGTGGTAGGTTAGTTGTATGTCCTGTTAGGCATAGATACTTAATGAACAATTATGCCTAAGGATTTATTTCCATTCTGTAATTTAATTATTCACGAAAATCATCATAATATTCCAGTGCAACAGAAAGAACTTCACGGAGCATTCTGTTTCTATAAGTTTGTATTATTGAACAAATTTTAGGAAGATATAAGCATTGAAATAGCTCATAAATTGTGTGTTAAAGTATAATCAATATTTGTATTCATGTTTGGGCATAAAAAAACACACAAAGAAAGCCTTGTAGAATTTATTTCTGCTTAGAAACTTGTACTTTGGCCTTCAAAATGTGTCAGTTTTAATTTAAGATTGGTGTTTAATATAGAATATGGAGATCAATGCAATTGATTTGATTGAATAAAAAAGTCATTGAAAGGATATATGGTGCACATTTTTAAATGCAACAAGCCCAATAATTGGTTTAAATGTAAAAATAAATTGTATCTAGAGATATCTATCCCAGCCAGGGGTGATGTTTTATTGGTTTTTGCATTTTACTAACTGATGTGCTTTCATGTAAAATCAATATTGTGCAGTCAAATATATTTTGCTTTGTTGTGTAGTAGGTTCAGTTAGCTAAAATATAATTTTAAACATGGCATAACTAACCTTTATTTTACAGTAAACCTTTTGTGCAGAAATGAAGGGAAAATGTAAAAAGACACGTTTAGCTTCCTAAATATTCTATGGAGTGCCTTGCATAATGTATAGATTTTTCATGTGCTTCTGCAGCATTTTACTTTGCTAACTCTCAGCCTTTTTAATTAAGTCCCTAGCCATTCCTCTGCAAGTAATTGCCATCTGTGGAATATTAGACACCATTTCAAGTGATGCATACGTACCTGCATAGCAGAGCTGTGTAAAACTAGGCATCATACTTTCTACCTGTACTTAAACTGAAAATGCATTTGCATTCAATTTTTTTTAACCTATCATGAAGAGTAAATCTATTTCTCCATTTAGTCAATGTTGACACTTTTAATATAACTGAAAAGCAGCTTTTTTAGAAAAAGCCTACAACTAATATAATTATTTTTTAAAAATTTTTCTTTTTAATTATTATATCTTCCTCACAACTGGGGAGAGCTGAAGTCAAAAAGGGAATCTGACATATCTCACTTTATTAAGTTACCTAAATGATCAGGGAAGTTCTACTGCCACTACAGAGAATGTCGGCAAAGCCAGAATGTTATACAAGAGAATTCTAATGGATACAACTCTTCAGTTCAACAGGATACAGTCAATACAATTAGTTTAAAATGGCCATTAAACATCTGCTGGTTTTCTTAAAGTTTTACCTCTCTTATCATTAAGGAAAACAGATTATTTGAAAAAGCTGTTAGCGTCCAAAGGAGAAATTTATTTCAAAGATTAATTTCAATGTAGTTTCATGATGTACATATTGAAGAAGCCTATGAAGAAAAGAGATTTTTTTATGTACTATTCTAGGGAAGTAGAATTTTGTCTTTTTGTCCTCAAACGCCAAACTACAGTGCTCTGTCCAGTTTTTATTTTCCCTACTGCAGGACGATGAATAGAGAGAGGCTATTTTTCCTTATCTTTCCTCTCTCTCAGTGGTCTTTGGGAGGTAGGTAAAATTCTGTGGATTGCTTTGCAGAGCTGTAATTATTGTAGAGACCCACATTTCCACATTAAAAAAAAAAAAAAAAAAAAAAGGTGTTTTCTGCACCATGAAGTTTGCATACAGAAAATTGGTATTTCTAAGTACTTCTTCCAACCCTACAATTTTGAAACACTCAAAAGGTTTTTAAAAAAAATAAAGTAATAGACAGAGAAAGTAAATATACACGCTGCTTATTGAATTCAACAGAGCAGAGAATTTTTCCTGAACTAGCGATTTCATAGACCAGTTTTACACTTTTTAGTCATGCCTTAAAACAATTGAGCACATGCCATAAACATCTAGTTGCTGGAAAATGAAGAGTCGTGAACTATTCAGAACCCAAGTGAACTAATATGTCAGAATGTTATAGCTTCAGAATGTGTGAAGTGAATTTTAAAGCTACTTTGGTCAAGCACTTTTTGAAACATATTTGCATAAAGACACACATTCTTTCAAACAAAAGATTACCAGGACATGGAATGCTGGTTTTTAGAGACACTTTGCTAAAGAAAGAGAAGTAAGCTTGAATCGGTTTAAATCAAACCTTTAGCAATATTTAGGACTATTTGGATAGGGATATATTATTATGCAATTCATTATGGTTGAAATGCTACATGTCTGTTACTGTCATCATAGACAAAAAATTATTTTTCCCTCCTGTCTTGGCTAAAAAGTAACAAACAGAGAAGCTGAGTAGGAAACTGAGATTGATGAGGGCAATGGTAACTAGAGAGAAGAATGTTTGAATAGATGTCATGAAAAAAAGAAAGCATTGCAAATTACACCACTTTGCCTTAAAAAACAACCTATTCAAAGTGCTACAGAATAGTATTCAAATGGAAGGAAGATGTCCCCAGAGCAAGAAGACTTCTGGTGCAAGTTCTTAAAACTAGCAAGGGAAATGAAATTTGTAAAGGTCTATGGAAAAACTAAGAACTAAGAACATCCTTTTGGTTGAGGTTCATCAAGCTACAAGTTTATCCAGTCCCTATTATTTGGGGCAGGGGACAAGGCTTAAGGCAAAAGTATAATCCATCTAATAATATTATTAATATTAATAGCGTGCCACATGAGGCCCACACTGCATAACTTTCACATATCATAATGTCACAGTTACAAAACCACCAAAAAAATTCCATTTAAAAAATCCTTCTATCTGAAATTGTTGAGATTCTTTAATTATTGTGCCCATTCATTGCCAATTATACCAGGAAAGGGATGCCATGTTGAGGAGTATCTTTTACTACCCTTACATGCTGCTGGTACTGCAGCCTTCAGTGGAGTTCAGTTCAGGAAACATACTGTCCAGAAGACAGATGTTTTACATATGCTCTAGCACAAAACAATGGCACCTTCGACAGCAACCTACTATGATGCATGATGTTTTTTGGTACAAACCTACTGCACACAATAAAAGCCTGACCCGGTCAGGATACAGCCTGATCAATAAAACAGTATTAACAGTAAGAGTTTTTGTTTCCACATCAGATACACCAGCGTTAGATGCCACTAGCATGCTTACATAGGAATATGTTAAAGAGAAGGAATAATGACAGGAAAACATATTTTGTAATGTGTGAGGTTGAACCGTAGACCTGATACCCAAAAATGCAAGTTGCGCCTCTTCCTTATACTGAACTGATCAGATGTGCAATAATTCAGGAATTGTTCAGAAATAATTTAGTCCATTCATCTATACTAAAGGGCTTTTGTGCTCTGATATATGAAAGATAATGATTAATTTCCTGGACAAACCAGCAAACACCATCAACTTTCCACTTTCATCTTCTTACTTCTAAAAGTAGAAAAAATGCAAGCAGGCACTGACTGGGCTAGAAGACTATGACATTTAAATGGCCTTTTTTTCTTCTCATCTACTTCTGCATTGTGCAGTGGTTTTGCATAGTTGAAGAATTTGTGATTTTTAAAAAAGGAAAATAGTTACCTCTGTAATGGCTCATTGATCAAGCCAGTTGAATGGATGGATTCCTCATCAGGGACTGTTGATCCAAGGAGGAGAGTTTCCTTTGCTTCTCGTTCTGTAGCCAGAAAAAAACGCCACTAGTTTATATTCAGATCTCAGTGGAAATACTGATAAGAAACTTGAGAAAGACATAAAAGTTTGTAAATCAGGTTTTAAAATGTAAAAACACAGTTTTCAGTGGCAATGATTTCCTGTATATCCCTGGCAAAATGTTGGTTTCAGTGGTGATGCACTGGGGAGAAATGTAGTGTGGAAGGAAAAAGAAACTGGACAGTGGTGCTTTTGTAACTCCTGAAATGTAGTCTGACTCAATGAAACAAGGAGGACTGCAGGGCTTCACAACACAGGTCACCCAGGTGATTAGGTCTTCATCTTTTCATACCATTTACCTGCACATTCCTTTAATAATTATTTTTTTCTAATACACTTATGAGGGAGAGATTTTCATGGACTTTGATGTCTTTATTGGAGTATCTTTAGCTGAAACTAGAGAAATTCATCTGTAACTCTTAATACTATACAATTGCAAATCACAGTTACTAGAAAATTAATTTCAAACAAACCTATAGATAGCAACTTTGGTAGCAAAGGAATTTATGGGATATGTTTTCTAACTAATAAGTTATTTTACATTTTATTTATATATGGTTTTCAACAGTCACCATCTATTTATGTATTCAGTATTAAAAAAAATATTATTTCAAGCATTTTGCTGTGTATCACATGCTAAATTCCCAGTTAATACGTATAATTGACAAAGGTAATAAACAAACGGCATAGATGACTTGGCTCAAAATACAAATAGCTCTGATAATACAATATTCTAAGTGTTTCTTTGTGGGAGCATTGGTTGGTAGGATGGTCAGGACAGACGGAGACAAGAGATCTCTGAAGTCAGGTCTTGGAACGTGCAGTTTATTATAAAGGGCATGGGTGCAGGAGTCCTGCTTAGAGCTGCTAGCTGCACCTTGGAGCAGGCCCGAAAGAGCAAGAGAGAAAGAGAGGCAAGAGCAAGAGACGGAAGTTCCCATTACAATACAATAAATCTTCTTCTGTGCTGAATATTCTGATTTTCACTAACCAATCTAGTACAAGATACAAATCCTATAGCATTTACATACAGCCTATAAGAATCATTACATTACCATACTGTGTTACATTTTAAACCCTAAAAACTATTCTTTAGACCCCTTCTGCCAAGCTAGTAGGGTCTGCTCTGACCCTTGGAGCTGTCTGCAAGCAGAGGGTATTGTTTCATCAAAAGGATTACCTTCAGCTGGCCATACCATTGTTTTGCAGTTGTTCAGTAACTAGGGCTTGGTATCTCAAAGCTTTCTTTCATTTCAATCTTGCTTATAGTTTCTATATTCTCAAAATCTTTTGCCAGGCAATCATATTTATAAGGCTTTTCTGTTTCATCTTCCCCAACATTTCTTTAGAATAATTATCTTACATATGTAATGGTGTTTTTAGAAAGAATGGACAGAACAGAAACATGCAAGTAAACTACTTTAAGTATATGTATATTTGACTATATAAAGTCATAATTAGGATGGTGTTTTCCAGTTACACCAACAGACAAAAGACAGAATGTTACACAGCAGTTGGCCATTTTTTAGTTTTGAAACTTTCCTTCCCTCCAGCTGTGAGCTGTAATGTGTTCTGATGAATATAGCTAAATGAGTTGCTTCTTGTCACAATTAAAGGGGACAAAAACCCCTCATTGCCATCACTGAAGCAGCAAAATTAATGACAGAATTGACAGAAAATGAAACCTTTCTTCAACATCTCTTCTTATCTTCTTTAATGGGGATATTTGCAGTAACATTGATTGTATGAAGAACATTATTTTCTTGATTTGCGGTCTAGACTAGATATTGCTACACCTGGGACTCCTAAGATTGATCTACATCTGACTTAGATCAAACAGATCCCCTGTGGTGCTTTGCCTAGTCATATTACCTCTGCTGCTAGATGGCCTGCCTTACTCAGGGAAGATTTTTTTTTCTCTTGTCCCATCTGGATTGCATGCTAGAAGTTGAAAGTGGGCAGGAAGGGTCCAGGTTTCAGCTCCAAACCTTTGCCATCCTTGTCCCTGCATTGCCTCTGCAGCAATTCACAGTAAATGGCTCTAACAGCCTGGATGTCATTGCTCTAGTAAAGAGCAGCCCCTCAGCACTGGTTCAGCTCAGCTGCTGATTGCTCTGTCACACACTATCTTGATTCCCTCACTATGTGTCAAGACGCTGCTTCAGAATGAATGCTCTAATTCACCATGAAAGTTACAATCACAAGACAAAATGGAAATGATAATTTGATACCGACAGATCCCCAAACTGGCATTGACTGTGCAGAAATTCCCCTGCCTCCCTTCTTCAGCTGTCTCCTTTTTGTTACAAGGACAAACTTTGGCGTACCCAGTCACTGTTATTTACAAATTACCTGTGGCTGATAAAACAACAAGGCAGAAAGCAGAAGCCACTCCCCGTTTGGCATTTGAGTGATTGTAACAAAGAAAGTGATGGTGTATGAATGCTCCTTCTATCAATGTCACAAACATGACAGTCATTTTTAGACCAGAATACAGAAATAATTTTTTTAAAAAGGACCTGTTAATATTAGTTTGAATTTTAGAAGGCTAAATGAATACACTAATGTATTTTGAAGGTGCCATTACGATAATGCTGTCTGACTTGCACAGAAAAGATCAGAGATTTCATTCAGTTTTCCCATAGCACACAGTAACCCACAGAGGCATAACAGATTGCCTTTTGGAAACCCACCCATTTCGATTTAAAGATTCCAAGTGACGAAAAAGATTACTGTATCACTTGAAAAATTGTTGCAATAGTTAATTGCCCTCACCATCAAGCATTACCTTTTATTTCCAGGTTGGACTCTACTGACTTCTACCTATCAATGGACGTTATGTTTCTGTCTGCAAGATGAAACAATGCTCTAAACAAGTTATTTTTTAGATAATAACAGACCACAGAAAGTTTTGTTTTCCTTTAACTTCTGTGACTATTCCAATAAGCAATTTTCCTAATAGAATGATGAAAGGAAAAGGTAACTTGTGACCAAATACAATGAAATAAATTGTATTTCAGACTGCTACTTATAAAAATATGCTTACTAAAGAAACAGGTTAAATAGTTAGCCAGCCAACAACTCCAATCTTAACTTATGTTTGGGAGTAAATTATTTTTTTTAACATCTTGTTAAATTATTTCTTTCAATATTATATGACCTTCATTTAACTGTTTGCCTATGGGTTGTTCAGTGCTCAGATCTCATGTTTGATTTAGTATTATGTGCAGAAAAAAAAGACTTGAAATATTAGTTTGGGCTCGGGTTTTTTTAACTAGCAATAACTAATCAGTTTGCAGATAGAGAATATGATATGCATATAAAATAAATGTTTTCATTGGTTGACTTGATGATTTCTAGTTAAAGGTTTTGTATTCCCAAAGCATAACATTTTTAAATTTTTTTTTTTGTAGTGGAAGGAAGTAAAGTTGTATAGTGCTGGAATCTTTTGTGCAGTGTCTTGTTAAGAGAATGTCTAATCTAGGAGGGTTCCTAGATGATAAATCAAAAATGGTTTCCAAATGTATTCTTTGGTTTTAACTTCCACAAAGAAAATCCAATTTATTTGATAAAGTAAGAAGTAGTGTCAAATGTATATGTAAATCTGTTTGAGACTAAACCTTTTCTTTCTCTTCTGTAGATTTTAAACATGATGGGTTTTGGCAATATATGTTTAATTTCTTCACTTCTAGTTATAATAGGATTGTTGAAGAATAATGTTTATCAGCTAAAAGACTTGAAAGCATAGAACCAACTGACCTATACCCATAGTTGTAAAACTTATATGCATTCATCAACCATGAGTCTTCTTTCCAGGTAGCAAGGCCTAACTTTGCATTCTAAAAATTTCCCCTTTAATATGCTGCAAGGTTCACTAAATTTTCTCCCTTTTATTTACTATAGTGTCAGTACTGGTCAGCTACTTTGCAGCTGATATTTACTACACTGAGTAATACAATGTCACTTAGCCCCTCCAAATGGTCTTTGTT
Source organism: Vidua macroura (assembly GCF_024509145.1). NCBI lineage: Eukaryota > Metazoa > Chordata > Aves > Passeriformes > Viduidae > Vidua > Vidua macroura. The sequence goes on along the minus strand of NC_071576.1, from coordinate 30,013,460 downwards.
ATACCATGAAGAAAGTAAGTTCTGGTAGAATCTGTATAAATATTTGTGTGTAAAAAGAAATGCTGAGGTGTTGTATCGATAAGGAGGGGTTTGTGGAAGGAAATAGAACATCCACATTGAGAATATATCTCCTGCTGATGTAAACATCAATTACCATTGGATCAGAGAGCAAGATATATTCTAATGTAAACCTTATCTAGAATACAAATTACACATCAAGTAAAATTTATTAGTGATCTGGCAAAGTTCTTTCTTTTTTAAAGTATCAGTACATTATTTATCTTGCATTTTTAAATTCTTTTCAATGTTTAATAAAAGCAGTAAGAATCTTTTATGCAAAGATAGCAGAAGATGACCTGTAGCTGTTGCCCCAGATGTCAGTGAATTTAATAGTGTAAAAGCTTGAATTTAATTTTCTTTTCTATACTGCATTTTTTTTAACAATTAGTTGGCATATTGTAGTACCCAAATCTCTGACCAAAACATGCTGCTGACAAATGGACAAACATCTTATTTGAGAATAAAAGAGGGATTTGGCTCTTTTTCAGAGCAGGGCAGGACTGTGATCTCTGTGATATTCTTAAGATTTTTACAGAGAAAAGCCTTTCCAAATAAGGGTAGTGGTTTTTTAGGTCTGAGATCTCCCTGTGAATCTATGCTTAGGAGGTATTTTGCAGATTAGGTGGTCATGGTTCTGTTCTGCACATTGTGGTGGGAAACACCTCTGCAATCTCCTTAGCTGCTGTGTACCAGCTGCTGCTGCCTGCTGTGAGTGAGCAGTTCCCATGTGCTTCCTCCTCCTGCTGAGCTATCAGTCTCCAGTCATGAAAGCAGATTCACTTCTTAGCAGATATATCACAATTTCTGTTGTTCAGCTGAGTCATTATGTAATGTAATTGTTGGCCTTTAATAAATCAGTTTGGGTTTTTTCATATATTCATATTTTAATTCAATTTCCAGCAATTCCATCTAGATCAGTATACTAAACACATGCATAATCTAAAGCCACATGATGTCATAACAATAGTGCATGACACAAACTTTTAAAAGGTTTGTGTAATGAGATTGTATTGATTCATAATAAAGCCAATGTTTGTGCTTTCAGAAGTAAACAGTATGTAGCTGCGCATTTAATTCATGAAAAAATGTTCCATTTTAATGTACAGAAATCAAAATAATTTGTACATATGAAGAATATCTATTTCAAAGCAAATGGTCGTTTATACATAAGATATATACATAACATACAGTTGTCTTTTGTAGTACAGACTCCGCCACAACACAAGCAAGCCAGAGAGAATAATTCAATGTGAGAGCTCCCTACTTTGTGAATAAATCAAGGACTTCAGTTCAAATAGAACTATTCAGTCAGGCTCAAAGGAGAGAAGGCACAAGGGATAAATCACACAGTATGCTGCAGTATCTTGGCTTAAAATTTTCACAAATGGAAAACACTCAGTACTACAATTGCCATTCAAAGCAATACACCATTTAATGCCAGAATTGTCACATAAAGTCATGTTTTGCTTCATTTACTGCCAGATGCCATTGCTCCTGAATGATGTCTTTCAAGAGACAATGCCTGGCATTCTAGATCATTGCTGTTCCACTGCAGCGCAGAGTACAAGGCACAGAATCTCTCGGCTCTAGAAAAATAATATCTCATAACAATCAGGCAGAACCTTTAGAATTAGCTTCAATGAAGAAATTTTTAAAAAAATATTACTGCTTAACACTCTAATTGGCCATTACAACTGAAAACTTCAACTTCCATATTTTGTTGGATTCAACAAAGCATTTTACAATGGTTTTTTCCTCTTAGACAATGTTGAGAGAACTAGACTTCTTTTGGGATTGCCATTATATTTAATTTTGAGGGGTTTTTGAAATATTTTATATATAGAAAGATCTTTTCCTGAAATACTTTAAATTATATAAGTTTTCTCCCCTTCTTTTCTTCATATATGAAATTTAGAGAGGTCAGTTTCATGAACAAAAATCCTGACAGTAAATTATACAAAGTTCTCTTACTGGGTGTTTTTGGTGGAAACAACAAATTGTATAAAATACTCAGAACAGAGAGAGCCTCTAAATTTCTTCTTAAAAAGAACTTATCATTTTAACAGGTTCTTAATTACATTTTGGACTGGTTAGAATTGTCAAGCAGAAATTTCAATAAGTTAATGTGAATTCTGAACATTCTGGAAAAACCTTCATTAAATTAAATATGAGGATTCAAATAAATATTTGGAACCTGAGGAACAGCAGTTAAGCTAACTTGGTAAAGCATTCGTTTAAAAAACCATGAAGGAAGTAAAGACATCAGTTTGCTAAATAAATGTTTCAGGCAGATATGCTTCTTATGTCCTGGATAAAATTTTCAGGGGGAAAAAATCAGGCCTCAATCTTCTCCTCCTTCTCCAGTTCCAAGTATTTTGTCTTTTGACCTGTGTATTTATGTAACACACT